>NW_028157599.1:0-182692 GCF_964263955.1 Coregonus lavaretus
GTAATCGTTTGTTCCCATTTCCTGTTCTCTGTAGTTAGATGAGTCAGAGATCACAAGATGGAGGATAACAGAATGCCAGACAGTTGTCCTCTATATATCATCAGCCACTAGTGTCTATTGAGTCCAAGACTCTTTGGAAAGCAAAGCAATACAGACAAAAGATACTTCAGGGAAAGAGAGCTCATCATTTTTAAAGGACATTACAGTTGGTATCAAAGACAGATAGCCACAACAGAACAGTGGAAGGCAGGATAATCTCACAAGAAATGTGTCCCAATGGATTTAGTTCTTCTAGAACAATGGATAAGGAAAGAAAATTAGTGGACTGAGTGAACATGTGGAAATGTTCCATAGGCCTACTGGAAATTAAGAAACAAAGTTTTATGTCCAAGAAATGTTAATGCAAAGAGTACATTAATGTCCTTAACTGCCATTACTCATCCCAAGCCAAGGTCCTCCCTCTATACTGCCATCTTAAAAACATCCCACTCAGTTGGTCAATATCCCACTCAGTTGGTCAATATTTGATATATTGACCCCCTGGCCTTTAAAACTCCTGGAACTCCTGGAGTACACAATAACAGCTCTGGGAACAGGTTGTTACTTACACAGATCATATATTCTCAACTTTGAGCTACTTCATTTAAGTGTAATTCTATTTCCATTGCATTCCGCTTTGTGAAAGATCCATTGATCATTGATTCAATGGAGTCAGTCAAGAAAAGCACTTTTCCTGAAATGACCGGTGTACAACATTTGTCTGTTGTGTCTTGGCAAACTCACATTGAAAACAATGTCATAGAATGTTAATGAGAACATTATAATAATTATTAGAAAACGGCAACTCCGACAAACCTGTTGATTACATTTTAAAGGTATTTTGACAAAGTTAGAAGCTAAAATTGAATTGTTTATCTCTGAAATTGAATTATCGTAAAATTCCCCCGAAAACAATAATAAATACATCTCCATTAAATTGACTTCCTGAATGTAAATGTATACCAGTAAGACTCCAACAACACTGGACTGTGTAGGACAGTATGTACGTCAGTAGAAGGATGTATAACTGCTATTCTTTCTATTGCCATCTTTATCTCTATCTTCTCAATACGTCTCCAGTAAAGTTATTGGATGCATCCCAATTGGCACCCTCTTCCCTTTATAGTGCACTACTTTTGACCAGGGCCCATAGGGATTTGGTCAAAACTAGTGCACTTTAAAGGGAATAGGGTGCTATTTGGGACGTACATTCTCACCAGGTCAGAAGGCTATACCTTTGCCCTCCTATTAAATACAGATATACACTGAGTGTACAAAACATAAGGAACACCTTCCTAATATTGAGGTCCACCCCTTTTGCCCTCAGAACAGCCTCAATTCATTGGGCATGGACTCTACAAGGTGTCGAAAGCGTTCCATAGGGATGCCGGCCAATGTTGACTCCAATGCTTCCCACAGTTGTGTCAAGTTGGCTGGATGTCCTTTGGGTGGTGGATCATTCTTGATACACACCGGAAACTGTTGAGCGTGAAAACCCAGCAGCGTTGCAGTTCTCAAACCGGTGCACCTGGCACCTACTACCATACACCGTTCAAAGGCACTTAAATATTTTGTCTTGTCCATTCACCCTCTGAATGGCACACATACACAATCTATGTCTCAATTGTCTCAGGGCTTAAAATTCCTTCTTTAACCTGTCTCCTCCCCTTCATCTACACTGATTTGTGTCTATGTCGTGGAAAGAGCAGGTGTTCCTAATGTTTTGTACACTCAGTGTAGGTTGGATAGCAGGCCAGTAGGCTAGGCTATTAAACTCTGTATATGATACCTTAACTGTGGAATGTGAAAGGACTATTCAATTGGCAGTGCTTTAATAAACCCAGCAGGCGAAAAGGAAAATGTGAATACTTCTATAACATCTTGTTTTGCAGAATGTGCACGTCACCATTTTGTTGACGGTCAAACCTGTCACTCTAGTCCACTCGGCCATAGATAGTAATACTTGATTTCACCCACTCAACTCAACAATATTGACCTCAGGACTGGGTCACAGTGTGTAGTCCTACTCTATTTGATTGTTTCACAATCTGCTGGGCTTTATAACTAAATACAGTAGCTGATAACAGTTTACTGATAACCTCTTCTGTCTCTTCACTGAAAGTGAATGTTGATCCAAAGGTCACGAGTCGTCCCAGATCACATGCGAAATAGGGTGCAATTTGGGACACAGCCTTGGTCTCTTTCTCTCTGGTAGACAACACAGTTCCTCAGAGTACACGAGCAATCTGTGCACACTAAGGTTCCCCGTTGTACTGTACTCTTGCTAAACAAGATGTCCGCCTGTCTGTTATTTCGATCTTCTGAATTGAGCCAAGCTGAAATGGAGTTTCACTCAATCCTCCTTGCTCTGCCATTGTGAAATGTTGGTTGACTGACTAAAGTGCCACAATTACCCAACCTAATAATTTGACTCTGGGCAGCTACATAGAGAGACATATTGTGACATAAAGGGGTGTCGATCATTGACCTTCTCTATTTGTCCCTCTCCAGGCCATTTCCCTAACAAGGCCATGCCCTCGGCGGGCACCTTGCCCTGGGTACAAGGTATCATCTGTAACGCCAACAACCCCTGCTTCCGCCACCCCACACCAGGAGAGACCCCAGGGCTGGTGGGCAACTTCAACGATTCTATGTGAGTTCATCCCCCGAAAACTGACCCTATAATATTGACTGATTGATTTATTGATAGAATGATTTTATTAGTCATGTTTATGACAAACAACTAAGTAAACAATGTAAACTGAGACATTAAAACATTGAAATAATGAACCATGCCACAAGTAGCATTGTTCCTCCTTTCAGACCCTCAACACCAGAGGATCAGCATGTGTGTTTTACCACCGTTGTTCCTCACATCGTCTAATCGTCTCTCTATGAAACACAGAATCTCCCGTCTGTTCATCGATGCCAAGAAGATCCTCCTCTACAGCCAGAATGACAAGAGCTTCGAGGGCTACAAAGTTCTGGTGCGGGCTCTGAGGAAACTACAAAGCAACACGGCAGGTAGGACAGATCACAGTACATAGACCCTGAGCTACAGACTTAAAGATACATCCCACTGGATAAAAAATACGTTAAATCAATGTTGTTTCCACGTCATTTCAACAAAAAAATGCAATGTGATGATGTTGAATCAATGTGGAAAACTGATTGGATTTGCAAAAAGTCATCAACGTAAGGGAATTTTGTCTTTTTCCACCCAACTTTTAACTTAAATCCAACAACATGGTGACATTTTTTGTCGATTTCACGTTGAAAATTCACGTTAGTTGACAACTCAACCAAACGTAAATGAAAACTAGACATTGAAATGACATCTGTGCCCAGTGGGATGTCCATGGATAACCTTTTTATTGATGCACCGTCCATATATTTACGCTGATTTATATATTTGTACCTATTGTTTAAAGTACTGTATGGCATCACCTTTTATGTATGTTTCTGCATGTACATTGATGTTACTAAATCTGAACCTAAGTCTGTACCCACCTGCATACATAGGCCCTGAGCCATAAACGTATAGCATGCATACTGATCTCAGTTTGATTAGCCTATATTTTCAGTAGGTAGGTATGATCACCTATCTGTACATGCCTTGCGCTATAGACGTAGGGAACATGCTGTAGACTTGAAGCACATAGTACTGAACTTGAGATTTGTTTGATGGTGAAGTCTTCGTTTTCCTGGGGCCATACGGTGCAGAGAGTTCAGAGCAAATTACATGCTTAGATTTTAATGGCCTCCATGAAAACCCAAATTCCTAATGCGAAGAAAAGCAGATTACTGGCGACCATACAGCTCCTAATCAAAATGGGGCCGTTTGGCTTGTAATGCAGGGCAATGGGTGCAGGTTGGCAGCATAGAAATAGAATTACTAGAATGGACGTTTTCATTCCAGTCAATGTTCTATGATTCAGTGTATCCATGAGTGACCCAATCAAAGAATGTGGTGGTCTGAGGGGCTTTGTTAGCCTGGTCCCAGATCTGCTGGGAGTTGGCTAGACGGCACAAATGAATATGGGACCAGGCTTTGTCCCTTCTAGTAATTTGATTTCTATGGGTGGCATAGCACTGGTGTAATCAGTCCATGCCAGACCTGGGGTGGGGAGGTTGCTGCTGGGCCAACGGGGGGCAGTGGCCCTGTCCTGTCCTGTTCTAACTCTTTAAATGGCAGGAAGACCTCCCTGGGCCCACCCATCACAACAGGATACAGATCTAAACTAACTGGCCCATTAATGTTCTGACTGCTGTCTCTGTGTCTGTGTCTGTGTCTGAACTGGACCAACCCTGGACATGGAATGTGTCTGCATCCTGTTTGAGGATCATTGTGTGCTCCAGTCTCCCCTCACGTTACTGCTCCAGTCTCCCCTCACGTTACTGCTCCAGTCTCCCCTCACGTTACTGCTCCAGTCTCCCCTCACGTTACTGCTCCAGTCTCTCCTCACGTTACTGCTCCAGTCTCCCCTCACGTTACTGCTCCAGTCTCCCCTCACGTTACTGCTCCAGTCTCCCCTCACGTTACTGCTCCAGTCTCCCCTCACGTTACTGCTCCAGTCTCCCCTCACGTTACTGCTCCAGTCTCCCCTCACGTTACTGCTCCAGTCTCCCCTCACGTTACTGCTCCAGTCTCCCCTCACGTTACTGCTCCAGTCTCTCCTCACGTTACTGCTCCAGTCTCCCCTCACGTTACTGCTCCAGTCTCCCCTCACGTTACTGCTCCAGTCTCCCCTCACGTTACTGCTCCAGTCTCCCCTCACGTTACTGTCCATCTCATTTTAGATGGCGATTACTGGTACTTCAGCAGTTGAAAAAGTATAAATAATCGTATTACCAGCATGGAAAAACGGAATACCATTGAAAAGAAACTCCTGCACACTGCTCCACAGATTTAATGGATACTGTATGTTAGCTTTTGGCTCTTGCTGAGCGGCCATTTTCACAGTGGATAGTATATGGGGCTGTCATGACCTTGGCTCTAGAAGAGGGGGAAAGGTCTTTGAGGATATCAGGTTGATGATAGTATATTTCCCTTGCATGAGTCCTGAGGTGTCCCAGTCCCCACACCCTATATATCTGCCATACATAGTACCTACCCACCGGGCAAAACGCGTTGAATTAACATTATACCAATGTAATATTTCAACTTACAACAGACATTGACCATTAATGGACTTTTTTGGTTGAATTAGCTAATTATGTAACATCAGCTGCTGGAGAAGCATCATGGTACCTCATCAAGGTTAACGCTAACACCGCTGTTAAACCATCAAGCTGACACATTTTAAAGATAACGAACGAAGTAATTCATTATTACACAAAGGAGCATATATTAACTGTATCTGTGATAACCATACTATCACTGTTCTATATCCAGCCAAAGAGCAGTTCAGAGACTAACATAGGCCTACCGCTTTTGCCTTTAGGTAGGCCGTCATTGTAAATAAAGATTTGTTCTTAACTGACTTGCCTAGTTAAATAAAGGTAAAAAATATATATATATAAAAAATAGATGAATCGCTTCGAAACAGAACTCACTGACCCCACTTTGGTCTGGATAGAGAAAGGGTGTGAAAAAGTATATCATATTTCCCCTCCAACATGCATTTATCGTCGATCTACTCCTGCAGTATAACTTCCCACCTAGGCTTCCTCCCAGAGGACTAGAGCAGAGTTAATACATTACCTGAGATATTCAGGTCATGAAGACTGTGTCAACACTATTGCGTAATAGCTCATTCCAGCATAATTAATTAGGTTGTATGCAAATAAAACGAGTCACGTGAACAGTCTGGCCAAACGTGGAGAAAGATGTCAGTGTTAAAAATAGCAGTGTTTTAATATATAACAGCCTTACAGTGGAGTGCCATTATGTAAACGGAAGAAAGTTCATGTTGGTGTTCGTGTTAGAATTAGTGCCTTGTGTCAGAACAAAGCACTTTGGTCTTATTAATGAAATATATCCACTTCTCTCTTCTCTCACAAAATCCATGGACTTCTCCCTTCTCTCACTTGGCTGTATGTTTAATATGCTAGACGTCAATATGCTGCTGCTTGCGTTTCTCTTTTCGGTTTGTCACAAAGACTAGCTTTAATGTAATGGGTTGATATGTCAGCCAGACTGACTGGCAGAACGGTTTCCTAGGTGGGTGGTTTGTTCTTTCGAAGGTCTCTAAACTCCCCGGTTCTGTATTCTCTTCACATGGACGCTCGGACGCACGGACAATTCTCCTTCTCAAAGATGTCTGGCTTGCCTAGCGTCCCACATTCTTTGTTCTTTTCCCCCTGTCGGTCGGTCAAGTTCCAGATCAGTCGCTCTCAGATTCCCTCTCTCAGGTTATTAGAGTCAGTCAGTCAGGACAATCTTTGTCTGTGTCCCAAATGGCACCCTATTCCCTATATAGCGCACTACGTTTGATCTGAGCCCTATGGGAAACGGGGTGGGTCATTTGGCCTCAGGTGACCGTGACCCTCTCGGTCAGTACGTTAGTTCCACTTCTTCTATCAACCTGCAATTATCTGTAGCCAACTGTCATTTGTCACACTTGGCAAAGGCAGCCATTTTGTTTGTCTGATTGTAGGTTGTTTGTTGAGTCAGAGAGGTTTGGAAACAGGTGAATCATCTGTCTCCTCAGGTCTATCAAGTATTCCTCACCAGAAGCCAGGACAAGTAATGACAAGCCTGGATGCCAGTCTGTCTAATTTTGTGGTAGCCTACTTGTTGTTGTTTTGGTAGGTCAAAGACACAGCATAGTCACCACCTAAGCCAAGTGCAGACAAACAGTACCTTTAGGGGCTATCCCTCTAGTGTTTCATGGCAGTACTCTCACTCAGTACTGTTGTTAGGGCACATCTCCAGTCTCTTGTTTCCTGAAGGCAGGATGATTAGAGCTCATTATCACTCCCTGGTTATTTGTTCTGGGGTCATCTCTATGCTGTGGGGACGTCTCTAAAACACACACCACGTCCCCATTGACCTGCTCCCAGGGGCCTCTGGGGCAGCTAAGTGTTTCCTGTCTAGGTCGTGTTACCAGTTGAGTTTTACCTGGAACCCAAAAGGGTTCTCCTACAGGGACAGACAAAGTTCTAGATATAACTTTTTTCTAAGAGGATAGGGTTAGAAATAGTGTTAGGGTTCTGACCAGGAAAAACTCCTGGGCCCTAGTTATGGGTGAAACTCCCTTCTAGTACCCCCCCCCCCCCCCCCCCCGACAGCTACTCTTGTCACTGTGCTAACTAACGCAACACAAACACAGAGACACTAATGTTTAAGTAAGGAGATTTCCAATTCAAGCTGGGCAGGGAGGGACAGAGTGAAAAGTGAGGAGCACAGTACTGTATCCCAGTATTTGGGCCAAAGTGGAACGCCCTAGAGTAACCCCGGCTGCGGAGTGCGAAGCAGTAGAGTGCTGAGCTGACTCCAACTGGTTTTTAAGCGGAGATGACTTCTCTGGAATGTTCTGACACAGTGAACACAATAGCCCCTCTGAGCGGGGTAGACTGGGTCCATGATATGTCTCCCCCTCACTGTATCACTCCATTCTGTCCATGCCAGTATATTAGTATAATATATAGTATCTATTATACCATATTATTGAGGACTTTACAGTTTTCACCCAAAGAACGCAGTGTATTTGGAGTTACCGCAGATAATAGACTATAATTTATTTATTCAAGATGCTAAATCACAATTGTATCCTTAAAAACATATTTATGTTTCTAATCATGCAGCACAGTGTTCCTTGCGTCCGTTGAATGTGCGTTCCATCATCCCATTCCAGGTTTCAAGCTGAAGGACTTTCTTCGTGATAAGGAGACCTTATCGTTGTTCCTGCATCGTAACGCCTCCCTATCCCATCATGCCGTCCAGCAGATTGTAGAGGCCGACCTCAACCTAGAGAAGGTAAACATATTCACTGTGTGTGAAGAGAAAAGAGAAGGTTTCGCCTTCGGTTTGTCAACACATCGAGTACCTTTTTAAAGGAAGTCATACATGCTATGACCTTGGTTTGCTGGTATCTGACGCGTTGTAACTAAATTATATATACCGTGAGACAGCTAAACTCATAACACCCTGTAATGAAATCATAAGGGGGATGGTGTTGCGTAGAGAACCAAGTCTGTGGCTCATATCATCCTCTTTTTCCTGGAAAATAATTAAGCTCAGTATTTGGAGGGCTGTAGTCACATGATTTAGCTCCGCCCTCCATCTCTCCTCCATCTTCTGTCTGCCTCACAGTGAGCATGTGCAGAGAGGGGCTCACTCACACGCGGTGGATCTATTAACCGTATCCCTCCCCACTGTGGATGTTTTATTACCCATCAGCCCCCTCTCTCTCTGCCCTTTTTCCACAGATAGAGTCCGCGAAGGTCCTACAGTACATTGTAGAAATGTTTAGGGGATTTTAATTGGGCTTTCTGTTGTTTTCTTTTTGCGAAGAGGGTCAGAGATACATTTCTCTTGGATGTGCTAATACAGGACACATTGTTATTCACCGCAGCAGCTTCCCTCTGCCTCCCTCCCTCAGTCAGCCAGTTTGGACGCATGTGCACTGCATGTGCCTCAGACTGGTGGGACCTTCGAGCTATGCCTCCCTAAGTGAAAAAAACAAGTCTCCCCCATGCATGACTATAGCTATGGCCATATGGAAATGGATGAATTGGAAATGTAGAATTCTGAAATGAGATTTGTTTTTTATGGGTCATTCCGCAAATCTTTACGAGGCTGAGCAAATATCTTCCTGGAATAGAATAAAAACATGTTGGGTTGATTATTTGAATCAGCTGTGTAGTGCTAAGGCAAAAACCAAAACGTGCACCCCTTGGGGTCCCCAGGACTGAGTTTGGGAAACGTTGCCCCAGAGGCAGTAGAACTACCAGCACTGACATGATAACAGCTTTCCTGTGATGTTATGTGATTCAAAATATATTTGCAAAATCATTCCTGACTAGGCATTCATCGTGAAAGTTGTTACAGTTAAAACATGAAATCACAACTCTCCCCTCGACTGCGAGAACTTGATCCCTGAAATATAATTTCATGTTATCTACCAGGTCCTGATTGGAGGCTTTGGTGTCCATCTTAGAGATATGTGTAACACCACTTCTCTGGAGGAGTTTGTGACCATCTCCGACAAGAATGTGTCACGGCTCACTCAAGACATCATCTGCAAGGCCTCCCCTGATTGGCTGAACAAGGCCCAGGATCACTTCCTGTCCAACCTGGACTTCCTGAAACCCATACGGGTAAGAAACACTTAAAATACTAACACTTTTTAAGACTTAAAACTGAACACTTTAACACTGGGGGCTTTAACACTGGGGGCTTTAACACTGGGGGCTTTAACACTGAACGCCTAATAACACAACGCCATAGGCCTAGCAAATCTTCATTTGTTCAATGAATGTATTGTTAAATCATTGGTCAGTCAGACCAACTGAATAGGCAATTCCCTTTGCACTCACTTTCACACAAAGCACACTTTATGGCGGGATAATTTAGCCTGCTGACACCAAACCTTCTTTCTTCTGATAAAGAAAATATAATGTTCCCAGACATGTTAGGTCAGGAATTATGAATACATATTTCTTTCCAAGATTTCTGTTCTCATCGCATAGTTTTCTGTTCCTGTCACAAAACATTAATTTGACAATGAATGCGTCCCTTGTCTCTTTCTCGTAATGGGAGTTGGAGAGGCTGCCAACCCTGTTGTGGCAGATGTCTGAAAATAGCCTTATGGCACTGAGACACACACACCATACACACACGCAGGCACGCACGCGCACACACACACACACAAAGAAAAATACTGTTTGTTAATTTCAACAATAATAGGACTCAGTGAATAGAATCACTTCAGATGACAGTCACACTTGCAAATCTAAGAGTGAAATGTTTTAGCTGATCCAGTTTCGTTAGCTAAGTCAGAACTCTCAGTCCGGTGTTGGTACAAGCTTTTGGAAGGTGCCCAAGTGTACAGAACAGTCTGCCAATGCAAATGCTGTCGCAATGGTCAACTAACATGGGAGGAAATGTGGTAAATGTTTGTTGAAATATCATACTGCTGAATCAGCCGTAATTTCAAACCGGTGTTAAAGTGACATTATTTGTTCTTAAAAAGACCGATAGGTTTCCCTCCCTAACAAAATAGGGATCAGGGATATTAGACTAGAGTTTGAATAAATACCAACTGTTCTGAATACAGTATAAAGTAACCCACTGCTGTTAAGTACTGATATAGGCCCTGATCCAAAATCCACATCATATCACTACACATCAAATTAAGCCTTGCATTCTGAGTGGTACACTAATATAGACAATGGAACGCAGCAATATTGGACCTATAAGGAAAGCTGACCCCAGACCTGTACTTAGTGGCTAAGGTAGGTCTGAAATGGCACCCTTTTCCCTATATAGTTCACAATTTTTGACCAGGGCTCTGGTCAAAAGTAGTGCACTATATAAGGAATATGGTTCCATTTCAGATGCAGTCTAACTTTCCCCCCTCATCAGTAACAGCTGTGAGAGTGCAGCAGCTCACATTTCAGCTGCCCTCTTGTGACAGTCAATAACAGATGAGGTTGGACAGGAAACACCCTCTGAAGTGTCCCTGGAGTGTGTTTGTTCTCATGTCTTTTATCCCCCCTCCCCTTTCTCCCTCATCCTCCTCACCCCCAACAGAAGGACGTGAAGTCCGACCCTGAGGTCGTCCAGAAGGTATCCGCGGCAACCGACAGTCTACTAGAGAGCCTGGGAGCGCTGGCTGTAGAGGTAGGTGCTGTGTGACAGGCACACCCGCTTACATGTATGTTTTGACGTACATTTCTGGGTATGCATCTGTTTTGGATAGTCTTAAACAACCTTTGACACTTTCTTTCTATGGAAAAGCAAACTGCCTTATCGGTGAACTCATTTGAATGTAGGCCGAAAACAACCACTAAGATTGCCATCAGTTGTAGTAGTGGTCTGACAAAAACAGGTGCTACACAACTTTGGACCACAATATGCAAACAAACAAGCTAGCTTGGTGCCCTGCTCCTCACAAAATGGCCACTTTACCTCAAATGGCTGTAACCCTGTCATTTTGTACATAACAAATAGACTGTTTAGTGTCAGCAGTCCAGTTGGTACCAGTCCAGGTCAGGACATGGCGAAACTGCAACGCTATCCCTCCGTGGCATCTGCACTGTCAACACAGCTAACTGTCCCCAACATATCAGACCCAGTTCTTGAGTAACCAAATCTGTGCTAGCTACAATAGGAATGTCCACTACAGTACATGGCTGGGAAACGCTAAGAGACTTAGCAGGATGTACTAGGGGGAAAAAACTACAATAGATCACCTTGCCACAATACTCTCTGCCCCTCTGCCCCCCCTCTCAATCTCTCCTCCTTCTACCTCCCCTCTCTCCAGCCACAATATTGCTGAGTAGGCAGAACATAAGGAAGCCGTCAGCTGTGGGAAAGCGAGGTCGTTCCCACTGATGTGTTTAGCATACGCTCTCTGGCAGAACTGTATGTCACTGTATATCCATCTGGCATACTGTATGTGTCATCCGAGGAAATCCATGGGCAGAGACAAAGAAAAGTCCCTTCAAGTAATGATTGAATGATCCCTTTCCTGCTCAAGAAGTCAAGCAAGCAGCAATGTTACAAGACAAGAGAAGCTACCGGTATGAATGTTTCAAAAATGGAAAAATGAACTTTTCCCACCTTTATTTAACCTCAACCACAGCGTTTTGCCATTAGCTGCTTTTGTATGAGAGGGAAGAAGCTTAGTTAGCCTTGTAGCAGATTAGTGGTGAGCTGCCTTGGCTCTGAGACATAACCTCTAGTAACCTCTCTTCAGGCTGGAGGCGCGAGAGGTTGGTACAGGCTGCCTTCCTCAAATGACTCGGCCTGTTTGCATGCTATATGTCTTGCCCGCGGGCGTGAGGCAGAGAGACAGGCACAGGCAGACAGAAAGAGAGAGAGAGAGAGGCCTTTCTCGGTCAAGGTTTTCTCTGTATACGGAGAGCTCTACTTGAGGTGGAGCGGAGGAAGACCCTCCCATCTCTTTCTCTCTTCCTCCCCTCCCACTGGCTGCCCTGTTCTTTCTTTCTTTGTACGTTTTTGGACGGCGCTGAGGAAGCATGTGACTTGCTGATGTGGCTCCGAAATCAGCTGCAACCACAGAACACTGAGCGAGGAAGGCGGATCTCAAGAGTTCGCTGGAGTTTCTTTGTTATGAGAAACTTGACTCAAAATGATTACAACGTTCTAAATGATTACAACATTCTAAATGATTACAACATTCTAAATGATTACAACATTCTAGACGATTACAACATTCTAAACGATTACAACATTCTAAATGATAAGAATGTGTCGTCATCTTTGTCAAAAAGGACAGCTCTTGAAAACTAGGGTTGTTAATTAAAGGATCAGTGTCAATGAAGATGTGTTAGGTGTCTGAGTGTCTCAAGTCATCTCCTTGTGGCAGAAAACTACTAGAACTGTGCAACAATATCCAGTCGGTTTCATTTCATCACGTATCACAAGATATTATCTAACAAGGTTAGATAATAAATCCAATACATATTTATAGTTCCAGAAAGATGCTGAGTTGTGTTATAATAACTGACCTACCTATTCTATTCTCAGTCTCAAATGACAAAAGACCTTGGTATGCTTAGGTACGTTAATTTTAGCTCCGTCCACCGTCTTCAAAGTGTTTTTCTAAGATAACCAGCCACTTGTGCAGTGAGTCCACTGCGGTTCCTTTATTAGAGGAATGACCGAGAGTAACCTTTCTCTCAATTGTGTACGCACTGACACACGCACACATACGCAGAGAGCCTGTCTCACTCTCAAGCACACAGGTCGGAGCATGTCGGTGCAAGGCCTGGTTTTTGTAGCCTCACTTTCACACCTAAAGACCCAGATGAGCTAAATAGACTCAATCAAAAGGGGACCAGAAGTTTGGTTGGTGCGTAAAACCTGGGAATTCAACTAAGCAAAAGGTGTGATGGGTCCGTACTCAAAAAGATGTCGCAGAAAGCTTACTACGTTTTTCGCAACAGAAAGAAAAATACAACTCTCATAGAAGTTGTTAAGGCTTTTTTAGGGGCTTAAATGTTTGTGGATTATCACCATTTCTGACCTAGAGTGCACAGTTAACCCATTGCTCTTCTAATGTATTACTGGACACAGAAACTCACAAGTAGTGAGGACTTGAGGAGAATAAGGATTTTAGTAATAAAAAAATAAAAATCATTTATTGAAAATATGGAAGGGGTATTGCACAATAGACCACATAAACCACATGTTTTCAATGCTTTCAGGCTACCATACCATGTGAGTGAATGTGACAAGAACCGTTGCTATATTTGTCCAAGGCTGTTACGCAGGCAGGCAATTAGGACAAGTGTTTTTCACCTTAGGTCTAACAAAGTCTGTTAGTCCCAAATGGCACCCTATTCCCTACATAGTGGGCCCTGGTCAAAAGTAGTGCACTATATAGGGAATAGGGTGCCATTTGTGATGCAAGCCAAAGACTCCTACCTGGAATAGCTTTCCTTAACTCTCTGAACTCACACAGTACATCAGTTCTAGAACATGACATGTCTGAGTGTTGGTGTAAACATGTCTTAAACATGTCTTCGGCACATGGTGTAATCATGTGTTGACTTGACACATATTACTGTACTCTGAAAGTACTTTAATTTACGCATACACAAAACACAATACAACACAATACACAAATACAAGAGTAAACATTCCAATAAATAGGTACTAGACAAATGCATCAAATAAAAAATCCTAAATAATACGACTCATAAGATGTATTCAATAGTGTCTTAAACGTACATATTCCTTTCCTCTTCCCCTAGCTGGCCAGTATGAAGAGTTGGAAGGAGATGCGTAACGAGATCCATTACCTGACGGCCAACGCCACAGGCTCCCCCAGCCACATGTACCAGGCCGTGTCCCGTATCGTCTGTGGTCACCCCGAGGGCGGCGGACTGAAGATCAAGTCCCTCAACTGGTACGAGGACAACAACTACAAGGCACTGTTCGGTAACCACGGCGGCAACGGCAGTGACGACGAACCCGTGTCCGCCTACGACAACACCTCAAGTGAGCCCTTGGTCAACTCCCTGCTCTAAATTTAACTTTTACATTCATTAATAGTTTTTACTTATATCAAAAGTGGATCAATTTGTTAGGAATTTTATAGTAAAAAAGTGGTCTTCACACACTTCAATCAGATGCAATTTCAGTTTGTAATTTTTGGTAAGGCTTTTAACAGTTTGGGGGGAAATACAGGATGTATAGACACCAACGTATTCCTCCCGGGTGTTAGAACAGAGATAGCCACAGTAACCCTCTTCAAAGTGTATAGGCTACTGAATACTCCGCCTACGGTGGTGTGATACTGACCAGTGTCCATCTGTCCTCCACCCCTCAGCTCCGTACTGTAACAGCATGATGAGGAGTCTGGAAGCTAGCCCCATCTCCAGGATGATCTGGAGGGCCCTGAAGCCTCTCCTCATGGGAAAGATCCTGTACACCCCCGACACTCCCGCCACACAGAGGATCATACACGAGGTGAGATAGACTCTAACGGAAGGAACACAAAGAAACCTGCATGAAAAGGAACCTACATATAAATGTGTCTCCACTAACTCGGCATCGAGGCCGCCATTTTAACCATCTCTCTCCATTCTCCCTCTCTCTCTCTTGCTCTCTTTCTCTCCTATCTCTCTCTTTCTCCCATCTTTCTATCTCTCTCTCTGTCTCGTTCTCTCCTATCTCTCTCCCTCTTTCTCTCCTCTCTCTTTCTCTCCTATCTCCCTCTCCCTCCTATCTCTCTCCCTCTTTCTCTCCTATCGCTCTCTCTCTCCTATCTCCCCCCCCAGATGAACAAGACATTCCAGGAGCTGGGTATCCTGAGGGACCTGGGTGGGATGTGGGAGGAGATGAGGCCTAAAGTCTGGACCTTCATGGAGAGCAGCGAGGAGATGGACCTGGTTCGGGTGAGTTTCTACTCTCTCATCTGATCTCATAGTATTTACAGTTGTACCTACAGTATACAGTAGCTACAGATCTGTTGTCATGGTACCAACAGTATCGGGCACTGTAGAAGAATACAGAAAACAGAAAACAAGATAGAGTCTGCTAATGTTATATTATTAGCCTAAAAGAAAGCTGTTGCGTAAGATCTTTTAGATTTACATTTTAGTCATTTAGCAGACGGTCTTATCCAGAGTGACTTACAGTTAGTGCATTCATCTTAAGATAGCTAGCTGGGACGACCACATATCACAGTCATAGTAAGTACATTGTTCCTCAATAAAGTAGCTATCAGCAAAGTCAGAGCTAGGAAGGGGGAAAAATATTTAAAGTGAAAGCACTTTGAAGTGAAAGAACCCCCAGAAAGTCCAAGCAATACATAATTTTCTGTGTGGTTTATTATTATTTATTGACAAGATGTGGTTGAAGATTTCTATCACCGTAACTAACGTGGTCTATGGTGTCCCTGACAGAAAAAGATTTCAGTCAGAGTGCAGTATAACTGCAGTTATTTTGCAATTACTATGTCCAAAATACCACAGTCGACTGCAGTTACTGCACTTTTACTGCAGTTTCAAAACTGCAATCTTTTTTTGTAAGGGGTTAGAAAAGAGGGGACATTGTTTTCAGTGTACACACAGTAGGCTAATCGTTTTGAGAATCAGACATGCAGTTGAAAGGAGAGGGACAAACAACATGATGAAATTACATTATTTGATTCATGTTAATTTAAGGTAACTTTAGGAGATAGTATCTTCCCATTTCTTACCGAGGTAGCTACATAACATGGCTCCTCCTCATGCTATTAGAAAGGTCCCATACTGCCCCACAGTGGTCAAAAAGATATATGACAAAAATGAACTCCCAGAGGCGTTTTCTCCATAGCAATTTATCTTGTGCTATTTTTTAGTGGCTTCCAACTAATGTGGCCATTAACCACAATGGCTTGTAATTGTCTTTTCATTACGTACTGCTTTGTGGTGTGAGTGTTGTTGATATGAGCCCCTGGATAATAGATACAGGCTAATGGATAGGATGGATGAAGGATATAATAATATAATATATGAAGAGAACAAACAACAAACGGTCTAAATGTACATTTTAGACCATATATTCTCTTTGTCTTATTGTCTTTAGATTTATATATATATAAATTGTCTTGTTGTGCAAACTTTGAACTGGTGGAAATACTTATGATACATTTACGTTTGAGTCATTTAGCAGACGCTCTTATCCAGAGCGACTTACAGTTAGTGAGTGCATACATTTTCATAGAGCTCCACACTACACAAATAATTATAGGCAACAGATACGGCATTAGGATCTGAATCTATATCTATCTGTTCCCTTATTCCTGTTTAGACACTGCTTCAGAACAACGCCAGTGCCCGCTTCTTTAATGACCGTCTGGCTGGTACAGAGTGGAAGGTGGAGGACATGTCCCGCTTCCTGACCAAGGCTGCAGAGGACAAACGTCCCGCCGGCTCGGCCTACACCTGGAGAGAGGTGTTCAACGAGACCGACGAGGCTATCAAGACCATCTCCCGCTTTATGGAGGTGCGTGTGTGCACCGTTCTCAAGGACAGTTATACACTTAGATGACACTAGTAAGCAAATTGAATACCGTAGGTGGAATTGGCCCCATTCTATAGTCTACACTCCTATCTAATTCTGTCAGCTCAGTTCAAGGTAAAGGGACACAAGATAACAAATGAGCCCCTGGTTGGTTTCTGTTAACACTCAACTCCAATAGATCGCGTGGTCATTCTAAGCCTCATCACAGTTACCATGCCTTTGTAAATCAAATCAATTAAATACAGTTTAGACTTTGGATCAGTTTGTCAGTGTCTTACGTAACCCTGCTTTCTGTAGCTAAATGCTGATCGATTTCATTCACTCCAATGAAAGGGTAACTGTTGTTGCCATGCCAGGTTCAATGCAATTAGACAACCTGATGCTTTCCCGTTCCAGATAATTATAGATGACACATACATGCGGGCTGAAAATAGTTTAGGGTGTCCAAATAGGCCTTGGCTTGGTGATGCTGGTCCCTTCAAAGTATGTGAGTCTTGAAAAGCTGGAGGCCAAGACCTTCAAGAGTCATGCTGATAGCTTATGCGTTTTGCAAGGGTATTTGTGGCTCCTATAACACAATCATTATATACGGTCTTAGTGCAGCTTATCACTTTAACACATTTCTTCCTTGGAAATAAGGCCAATGGCAATTTAAATAAGCTTTTCAATGTGCCTTTGTCACAATGAGAAACTCATTCAAAATTGTAATTTATTTGTACAAGTCATTTGAAATCAAGTGTGTAGTTATTAGCCTGAAAACCCTTCTCGTATCCCTCCACAGTGTGTTAAAAGCCTAACAACCCTTATTTTATCCCTCCACAGTGTGTGAACCTGGATAAACTAGAACCAGTGGCCAATGAGGAAAGACTGGTCAACAAATCCATGGGTCTCCTAGACAACCAGAAGTTCTGGGCTGGGATAGTGTTCCCGGACATCGCCCGTAGCAACAGTTCTGTCCTGCCGGCTAACGTCAACTACAAGATCCGCATGGACATCGACAATGTGGAGCGCACCAACAAAATCAAGGACAAGTAAGATACATGTTATTTGATTTTTTACTACGACCACTCTGGCTGGCCAAATCAAATTGGCTTGCAGGTTGTATTTGGCCCGTGGGCCGCCGGTTGCTGTAGGCTGTAATGTATTTGATGCTTTTAGTTATTCTAGTTATTGAAAGAGTGAAGTATGTTGTAATAATGTATTAGAAGCCAATCCTGATTACAGAGTATATAAACATGTCTTCCTAACTTTCTATCCTTGTCGCTCTGTAGTTACTGGGACCCTGGTCCCCGGGCGGACCCCTTTGAGGACTTACGCTACATCTGGGGTGGTTTCTCCTACCTGCAGGACGTTATAGAACAGGGTATCATCAGGGCAGTGACGGGCAGTATGGAGAAGACTGGGGTCTACATCCAACAGATGCCTTACCCCTGCTACGTAGACGATATGTAAGTATCGTTGTGGAGACTTGGAGACATGCTGTTGTTGTTTAGCCAGGATGAAATATTATAGCGTATATGTGTATAACACAATATCATGTCATAGCAGAGCACAGCATAGCATAGCATAGCACAGCACAGCACAACATAGCACAGCATAGCATAGCATAGCATAGCACACAAGAGAACAAAGCTAATCTTTATCCCTCTCAGGGATTCATGCTGGAAAGTAGACATTTTGAACATTGAGATGAGGCTACAAGCTCCGAATAGTTGTTAACACTGCCTGAAAAAGTACGGTGGATCTTTAATCATTTAAATTATTTCATTACTTCTCTATTCTCCCTCATCTCCAGGTTCCTGCGGGTGATGAGTCGCTCCATGCCTCTCTTCATGACCCTGGCCTGGATGTACTCTGTGGCCCTCATCATCAAGGGCGTGGTCTACGAGAAGGAGGCGCGGCTCAAAGAGACCATGAGGATCATGGGATTGGACAACGGCATCCTGTGGCTCAGCTGGTTCATCAGCAGCCTCATCCCCCTACTCATCTCTGCCTCGCTGCTGGTGGTCATACTCAAGGTGTGTGTGGAAGCAGACACACACACACACACCGAACACACAGAACACATACGCAATCACACACACACACACACAATTCACCATGTTTCATAATCTCATCCATCACCTCTCGTCCAATCAGATGGGGAACCTGCTTCCCTACAGCGACCCTTGCGTGGTCTTCTTGTTCCTGGCTTCCTTTGCCGTGGTAACCATCATGCAGTGCTTCCTCATCAGTACCATCTTCTCTCGTGCCAACCTGGCGGCGGCCTGCGGAGGAATCATCTACTTCACCCTCTACCTACCCTACGTCCTCTGTGTGGCCTGGCAGGACTATGTGGGCTTCGGGGCTAAAGTCATTGCGGTGAGTTCAGATCACTAATACACTTGTTTGTTGTCGTGGTAAGTTGGAATGGGCTTGTAATGGAGGTGGGTTTGTGAAACACTCTCACGTGATGACGAGTTACCTTGCCCGAATCCTGAAGACTGTTTGAATCTAGTTTTTCACGTTTATGTTTGTTCTTCGTCATAAACATAGTCCTCTTTTCTAACTTGTATTATTCTCCCGTCTTTCTCCAGAGCCTGCTGTCCCCGGTGGCGTTTGGGTTCGGCTGTGAGTACTTTGCCCTGTTTGAGGAGCAGGGAGTGGGCATCCAGTGGTCCAACCTGTTGTCCAGCCCATTGGAGGAGGACAGCTACTCCCTCACCACCTCCATCTGTCTCATGCTCTTTGACTCCTTCCTCTACGGGGTCATGACCTGGTACATCGAGGCTGTCTTCCCTGGTAAGCAGCAGCCAGAGGAAGTCATGTCATTTGATGAACGTGTATTGTTTTTGAATGTGTTCAATAGGTTAGGTTTTCCCATGCAAACCTACACACAAAATAGACCAAATAATAAACGTAATATTATAAAACGTCATATTATATTGTACATAAAATAGTGTGTGTTTGTACTCATCATGTATGATGCCTGGTATTCCCCCTTAGGACAGTATGGGATCCCCAGACCCTGGTACTTCCCCTTCACCAAGTCCTACTGGTGTGGCGAGAAACAAGGGAAGAATATACAAGAAAGGAAGGAAGGAAACGCAGAAGGTAGATTTCAAAAAGAAAATCGTCTTACCTATCATTTTATTGAAGGATTTAACACCTTCTTTTTTGTTATTGGGTGATTTTGATTCGAGATATTTCAGACGCTAATTTTGTCTTGTTTCATCCTCAGCTGTGTGCATCGAAGAGGAGCCGTCTCACATTGAGCCTGGTGTTTACATCAAGAACCTAGTGAAGGTGTATAGCCATGGCAACAAGCTGGCTGTCGACGGGTTGACCCTGGGTTTCTACGAGGGGCAGATCACCTCCTTCCTGGGGCACAATGGAGCCGGCAAGACCACCACTATGTAAGGCCTAGGATCAAAGAACATGCATCCAATCCCCTTGATCCCTTACATAACTAGACCAATCATATGCTTCAATGTGCCACGGTTCACATTGCTGTGGCAGGACAGCTTATGTGGTTTATACACCTTTTATCAATCTAGATATTTAAACAGCTTAAATGAATTTGTGTGTAAGGGCAATCATATTTTAATCTTTATTAACATTGGGACAGATACAATTAAAACATTGACACATTGAAAATACAACAGTCCGATGCAATACAAGCACATAGGAGATGTTTGGAACTGAACTTTGTTGAGTTGGGTTAACTGACGGGTGTGGTTGTGTGTTCTACCTGGTTCTGATAGGTCCATCCTGACGGGTCTGTTCCCACCCACCTCTGGCACCGCCTACATCCTGGGAAAGGACATCCGCTCGGAGCTCAGCACCATCCGACAGAACCTGGGAGTCTGCCCTCAGCACAACGTTCTCTTCAGCATGTAAGTCATCATTACTGTACTATGATTGTTATACATACTCACTGGGGTTGCCAGTTTTAGTACTTTACTAGTTCAAGTAAAACAAAATGACTAGTAGTTCTAACTCAAGTTTTCAAGTTAATTCGCATAATACGATTGTAGCTGTTTGTTTATGACTGGGCTGTATCTGTTTCTTACCCTCGTATCTTCCACCTTTTCCTCCTCATCCTCCTCTTCCTCCTCCTCCTCCTCTGTCCCAGGCTGACGGTGGAGGAGCACATCTGGTTCTATGCCCGTCTGAAGGGTCTGTCTGAGGAGAAGGTGAAGGCTGAGATGGAGCAGATCGTCAACGACATCGGCCTGCCTCACAAACGCCAGTGTCGTAGCAACACGCTGTCCGGTAAGTGGCTCTCCTTCCTGTCGATATAACAACTATATCAGCTATTGTTTAAAATAGTTATGAAATAGTGAATAATTCAAAATAGCAAAATGTGACACTTCGAAACATATAATTGCTGTTATTGCTGAGAATAATTGACATTTTGACCCTTAATGATTTCTCGAGTTGACCTTCTTGATGCTGATCGATCCTGTTTGTTTTGGTCTCAGGGGGCATGCAGAGGAAACTGTCAGTGGCGTTGGCGTTCATTGGAGGGTCAAAGGTCGTGATCCTGGATGAACCCACTGCTGGAGTCGACCCATACGCACGCCGGGGCATTTGGGACCTGCTTTTGAAGTATCGTGCAGGTAACGAACCCTACATATCATTGTTCATATTTCTCCTGTGCTGGAGGAGTGAGACTGTCATTAGGCAAATTCTTGAGTAGATAGGCTAATGGCTAGCTTTATATCCAATCTAATGCCTTCCTCTTCGTTCTAACACCCTCCCCTGGTTCTCTCTCTCTCTCTCCCTGCCCCCTCTCTCTCCCTCTCCCTCCCCCCCTCTCTCCCCCCTGTCTTTCTCTCCTCCCCACTCTCTCTCTCTCCCTCCCCCCTCTCTCGCTCTCTCTCTCTCTCTCTCTCTCGCTCTCTCTGTCTCACACTCCCCCCCCTCAGGCCGCACCATCATCCTCTCCACCCACCACATGGACGAGGCGGACATCTTGGGCGACCGCATCGCCATCATCTCCCACGGCAAGCTGTGCTGCGTGGGCTCCTCCCTGTTCCTGAAGACCCAGCTGGGGACGGGCTACTACCTGACCCTGGTGAAGAGAGACTTCGACCTGACCCTCAGCTCCTGTCGGAACTCCTCCAGCAGCTCCGTCTCCTACAGCAAGAAGGTGGGCCTCCCTCAGCCTCAACCTCAGGCCCTCACAGTCTTAAAGGTAGATTGACATTCATCTGGGATGAAGGGACGAAAGCCCCCAGATCCTGACACCTCCCGACACATATAAACTGCGGTACTCACTTTTAAAGGTAGATTTAAATATATCACAGTTGTGAGAAATGGCAGAAATTGAATTCTACTCACAGCTAGACTGCTCTGATATTTAATTCACATAATAACCAAGTTAATCGCCCTGTGTCAGACCAAAATAAATGCACCTTTAGGGCCTTAACTGGTGTCTTTTGCTAAAGAGATTTGATCTCAGTTAGACTAACGTGTGTTGCTTTTTTCTCTGCAGGAGGACAGTGTTTCTGAGAGCAGCTCTGATGCTGGACTGGGTAGTGAACCTGAGAGTGAAGCCACCACTATTGGTAAGTCAGAAAAATCCTTATTAGCACACCTTCATCCCTATAAGAGGGTCGTTTTATTGTACCCTTTTCAATTTGATCAGAAATGAACAATTTAATGATCAATTAAACCATTTGGTACTCATCCTTTTTGGATAACAATAAAATGATGACGATGATGATGACGACGATGATGACGACGACGATGATGACGATGATGATGATGATGACGATGATGATGATGATGATGATGATTATGACGATAATCCTTTTGATCCTGATTCTCCTCCTCTCCCTCTTAGACGTAACCATGATCTCCAATGTGATCTTCAAGCACGTCCCTGCTGCCAGGCTGGTTGAGGACCTGGGCCATGAACTCACCTACGTTCTGCCCTACAAGGCGGCCAAAGGTGGAGCCTTCGTGGAACTCTTCCACGAGATCGACGACCGCCTGTCTGACCTCGGCATCTCTAGCTACGGCATCTCAGACACCACCCTGGAAGAGGTACGACAAATAACCAAGCAGTTGGATTTTACAATTTTTACAAATATTTATATTCTATATTCTTATAAGTGAGTTATTGTGGCAGTTGATTATTTGATCAATGTATGTTGACTTCGGCTCTTTTTATTTCTTTATTTTTGTAGATTTTCCTGAAAGTAGCAGAGGACAGTGGAGTGGACGCTGCTGAACTGCCCAACTCTGGTGAGACATTATCACACGACCCCATTGAAACCCCTTTATAGCAAATCATGACTTTATTAGTGTTCCGATGCTCGTTATTATCCTGGGATATTATCTCAACCTCCTCTATGTCGTCTTTCATTCAGATGGCACCATCCCGGCTCGTAGGCACCGCAGACATGCGTTCGGAGACCACCAGAGCTGTCTGAAGCCCTTCACCGAGGACGACGCTTTCGACTTCAACGACTCAGAAGGTGACCCAGGTACCATTTTATTACTCATGAACCATCACTTCACTCCTCTCACGTTCCATTGGAACGATGCGCTCTTCGTCTCGCCGTTAATTCGCAAAAAAGGATCTCATTTCATTTGAAAGCATCATTATTTGTGCATTAAGCCCTTGAACGCGGTCATCACTAGTTACCACAGCCACAAAGTCATAAACCCTGCCTATTTCTCTTAAAATGTGATTTTAAACTGAACCCTAACCTTAACCACACAAACAAACATTATGCCTAACCCTAACCTTAAATGAAGACCAAAAAGCTATTTATTTTTTTCGTTCATTATTTAAGACATAGCCATTTTTACGATATTGTGACTTTGTGGATGTGGTAACTAGTGGAAACCCCTTGAACACTTGAGGCTCATTCCCTTTTTCCTCGCCCTGCCCCAGAATCTCGTGAGACGGACTGGCTGGGAGGCTCGGATGGTAAAGGCTCGTACCAGGTCAAAGGCTGGCGTCTGATAAGACAGCAGTTTGTGGCGTTGATATGGAAACGCTTCCTGTATGCCCGGCGCTCCAGGAAAGGCTTCTTCGCTCAGGTAAACCGGACTTCAGAAGAATTTCTTTAAGGCTTTACAA
Source organism: Coregonus lavaretus (assembly GCF_964263955.1). Lineage (NCBI taxonomy): Eukaryota > Metazoa > Chordata > Actinopteri > Salmoniformes > Salmonidae > Coregonus > Coregonus lavaretus. The sequence goes on from NW_028157599.1 coordinate 23,766, forward strand.
ATAAATCAAAGTCGATCAAAGTTGTTAAGTGTTACATTTTAATTCATCATCATTACATGTTCTAACAATTGTGCAGCAGGTACATTACCTCTCTGCAGCTGTTGTACGGTGCACGTTTATGCCATATTATTACTGGCATTGTGGGTTATTGCCGTGTTTACCTTGGAACCTCTTCATTTGGTAGTAGATGTTCATCTTCAGCTTCCAATATTAGTTCCTGTTGTAAACGGAGCCTGTCCTGTGTTGGTTCCAGATCGTGCTTCCTGCTGTGTTTGTGTGCATCGCCCTGGTCTTCAGTCTCATCGTCCCTCCGTTTGGAAAGTACCCCAGTCTGGAGCTGGAGCCTGGCATGTATGAAGAACAGTTCACCTTCATCAGGTACGACCAACACTAACTTTATGGAGCGATATATGCCAACAGAATTTGTATTTGCATTCATAAATATTTGAATTTGTAGATACTTCTCATATTCACTCAGTTATTTGAACCAAGGTCAGAAAGCCTGGAAATCAAAGTTCCATGTTCTGTATAGTGTTCGTTACAAAGAGAAATGATACCTTGAACCTTTCATAAAGTTAATGTAGCTTTTGAGAAACATGAATCTAAATTGAATATTGTGGTTGTTACACAAGATGTTATATAAACGTTTACAATGAAGGTCACCCATTGGGTTGTAAAAAGTAGAGCCGTGTCCGTTTCCTTGACAATGGTACAATGTTATCTCCTTGCAGCAACGACGCCCCTGAGGATGCAGACACTAACAAGCTGTTGGGTGCCCTGACCAGCTACGACGGCTTTGGTTCACGCTGTAGCTCACCGTAAGTCTGACTCCCCCTTACTAACCAAATACAATGAGGATTAACTACAGTATCGATATTCACTGGTTGTAAAAGAGTAGATCGTTAAATTCTTGTTGCTTTGAAGAATGATTATAACTCTCTCTTTCTCCCCACCCCACCCTTCTCTCTCTCTCTCTACCTCTCGCTCTCTCTACCTCTCTCTCTCTCTACCTCTCGCTCTCTCTACCTCTCTCTCTCTCTACCTCTCTCTCTCTCTCTACCTCTATCTCTCTTTACCTCTCTCTCTCTACCTCTCTCTCTCTTTACCTCTACCTCTCTCTCTCTACCTCTCTCTCTCTACCTCTCTCTCTCTCTACCTCTCGCTCTCTCTAACTCTCTCTCTCTCTACCTCTCGCTCTCTCTACCTCTCTCTCTCTCTACCTCTCTCTCTCTCTACCTCTATCTCTCTTTACCTCTCTCTCTCTACCTCTCTCTCTCTTTACCTCTACCTCTCTCTCTCTACCTCTCTCTCTCTACCTCTCTCTCTCTCTCTCTCTCAACAGTCATGCTCCTTGCAACACGTTGGATGATGAGTGGGCCGTTCCTGAGATACCGGAGAGTGTGAGGGACATCTTTATGAATGGCAACTGGAGTATGGAAAACCCCTCTCCTCTGTGTGAGTGCAGCTGTGAAGGACGCAAGAAGATGTTACCTGAATGCCCAGCGGGAGCTGGTGGTCTGCCTCCTCCACAGGTACACACACCCATGAGAAAACACACACAAACACACAAACACACACACACACACACACACACAAACATAGATAATGTAGTATCCACAAAAGTTTAATCTCTATTATTTCTTTCTCTTCAGGTGAAAATCAGTGATAAAGGTACCCTGCAAAATCTGACTGGCAGAAATATCTCAGATTACCTGGTCAAAACCTATGCGCAGATTATCGGGAAAAGGTATATTTTATTGTATTATTTTATTTAAAATGTAGATCAGTAGATCTTTTTTTTTAATGCTCCATTTTATATAAATGAAAGGAGGTGGAACATTATGTTAATACTGTACATGTTGTCTTTTCACAGTTTGAAGAACAAGATCTCGGTCAATGAATTCAGGTAAACTGGCAGGCGTCAGTCTCTCAATGCTAAATACACTGCAGGTCTTTAGAACGCGCCAGAGGCATCAGTAGTGAACTGAGAACATTCTGTCACACGTTATTCAATAATATGCAAATGTTTATTTTTCTATGCAGATATGGTGGATTCTCACTGGGCGCTAGGAACACTCAGTTCCTCCCACCAGGTGATGATATTGATCAGGCCATCTCTGAGATCAGACGACGCTTCCACCTGGAAAGAGTAAGCCTTACCATTACATACTTAATATCCCCTATACTTACCCTGGAACAATGCCACTGTAATGTACTATACAGTATTACCAACATAGAAATATAATGACTAGAATGGACATTCAAGTCCAGGTTCTGTTATGCGTGGACCGGTGGCCATATTGAGCGTTATCATGAGTGTTCCACTCAAATTATCAGGGTCTGAGGAGCATTGTCCCTTCTAACAATTCTATTTCTATGATTACCAATACCTGCTATTTGATTAAATGTTGGCATTTTAGGTTGTTAGGGTCTAGCTTGCATACTAAACTGGGTTTTGCGGTCTTTCTCTCTATAGGGGACTGCTGCTGACCGTTTCCTCGTCAGCTTATCCAGTTTTATCCAGGGACTGGACACTAAGAACAACGTCAAGGTTAGTTTACTGCTTTGGTTCAACTGCAGGTCTTTTGTTGCACAGTTGAGATTGCACAGTGATTTAATTTAATCACATGTTGAACTTCATGCCCCTTGTACTGTAGCAACATTGTTTCATACCCAACACAGTAGATTTCCATGCTTACACAGCAGAAAGGGTTTTAAAATTGCTACGACCGCACCTTTGACCTTCATAAGCAGGCTCAGACCAACGGAAATGCCATGACTAGGAAATGAAACTTGAGGTGGGGAACGAAGGGGAAACGCTCAAACTGTTTTTCAGGCCAAAGACCTTTTGTTCTAGAACCTAAAGTCACTCATCATCACTTTGATTATTCTACCAAGAACCGGAAGATGAGGCCTTTAGGTGTGTGCTTAGTCAGTTGTCGCATTTAGCGCTTCTGCCATTTTAAGACCTCACACACTTCTTCCTTCCTCTGTTTTAATAGCTCCTCCCTCCTAACCTCTGTCATGTAACCTTTGACCCCATCCAGATCTGGTTCAACAACAAGGGGTGGCACAGCATCGGGTCCTTCCTGAACGTGATGAACAATGGAATCCTGCGTGCCAGCCTGCCCGCCGGCCAGGACCCCAGCAAGTATGGCATCCGTGCCTTTAACCACCCACTCAACCTCACCAAGGAGCAACTGTCCCAGGTCGCACTGTAAGTACCTAGCCGATGACTCAAATTCTTCCATGAAATCCTTTTCTCACCTATAAATGACATGGGTTGGAAGAAATATAAAGTATTACAATGCACCTCCTTATAGTAATCGAAAGGTTGCTAGTTCAAATCCCCGAGCCGACAAGGTGAAAAATCTGTTGATGTGCCCTTGAGCAAGGCACGTAACCCTAATTCACACATGCGTATAATACACACTTGTACTTGTGTGAAATAGGACAAATATAAACACCCACCTAATTATTTTTTATAAGAAAGCATGGCAACACTTTACTTAAAGCATCCAGGTATAATGCTTTCTAACTCGTTCTCTGTATGACTCGGAACCATCTTTTCCCTCTGCATGCTCCCTCCAGGATGACCACCTCCGTGGACGTGCTTGTGTCCATCTGCGTGATCTTCGCCATGTCCTTCGTCCCGGCCAGCTTCGTAGTCTTCCTCATTCAGGAGAGAGTCAACAAGGCCAAACACATGCAGTTCATCAGTGGAGTGCAGCCCTTCCTCTATTGGCTGTCCAACTTCATCTGGGATATGGTAAGGCTTCTCATCTTATCCTGCACTCTTAGAAAAAAAAGGTTATATCTAGAACCTTAAAGGGTTCTATCTAGAACCTTAAAGGGTTCTTCGGCTGTCCCCATAGGAAAACCCTTTGAAGATGTAGAACCCTTTTGGTTCCATGTAGAACCCATTTTGGGTTCCATGTAGAACCCTTTCCACAGAGGGTTCTACATGGAACCCAAAATGGTTCTACCTAGAACAGTGGAGGCTGCTGAGGGGAGGACGGCTCATAATAATGGCTGGAATAGAGTCAATGGAATGGTATCAAACACATCAAAGATGTGGTTTCCATGTGTTTGATACCATTCCATTCACTCCATTCCAGCCATTATTATGAACTGTCCTCCCCTCAGCAGCCTCCACTGACCTAGAAACAAAAAGGGTTCTACCTGGAACCAAAAACGGTTCTCTTATGGGGACAGCCGAAGAACCCTTTTTTTCTAAGAGTATAGAGAGGTGTGTGTGGATATACAGTACAGTATACCATATATATTAGTCTTACAGTGACTTGTGAACACAACTTTTAGATTTCATTTGAAGGCAGCAAAATGTGAAGACTGTACAAGCGATGTGTAGACTTTCACTAACTGTATATTAGTCTTATAAAAATACCAATGACTTGAGACACCATGGAAATGTCACAAACACATCTTTGCTGTTGTTTTAAGTCAACTCATTGGAATAGCTCTGGACTGTACGCAACATGTTGTTTACCTGAGTGTCCTGGCCACTTCCTGTATGTTCCAGTGTAACTACATCGTCCCTGCTACTCTGGTCATCATCATCTTTATCTGCTTCCAACAAGACGCCTACGTCTCCTCCACCAACCTGCCTGTACTGGCCCTGTTGCTGCTGCTTTATGGGTGAGGGACACACACACACACACACACACACACACAGATACAGACAGACACACACACACACACACACACGTGTACACACGTGTACACACACACACACACACACACACGTGTACACACACACACACACACACACACACACAGATACAGACAGACACAGAAACACACCACACACGTGTACACACACACACACACACACACAGGCACACAGGCACACACCCACACACAGACAGACACGCGCACACAGATAGACACGCGCACACACACACGTACACACACACACACACAGAAACACACAAAGACACACACACACACTGCCTTAGACACACACAATATGTCGCACACAAACTACCTCACTCACACACCGTATGTCCTAACGATGCAAGGATACGTCTATATTCCATTGGGAGTTATACTGTACATGTTGTAACTTCCTTCTGATGTCTGTTCCTAGGTGGTCCATCACGCCCCTGATGTACCCTGCGTCCTTCTTCTTTAAGATCCCCAGCACGGCCTACGTGGTGCTCACCTCCGTCAACATCCTCATCGGCATCAACGGCAGCGTCTCCACCTTCGTCCTCGAGCTCTTCGGCAGCAACGTGAGTACGACGAGAGTTCATTGGGCTTCATAGTGACTTCATAGTGACTTCATTAGACTTCATAGTGACTTCATTAGACTTCATAGTGACTTCATTAGACTTCATAGTGACTTCATTAGACTTCATAGTGACCTCATAGAGACAATAGGGCTTAATGAGACTTCATAGGACTTGTGAAAGTCATTAGGTGGATCCATACTGCAGAAATGAAATATCCTGTAGAAATGCTTTTCAGTGGGACATACTGTTACAATTCAGCACTTATTTGATTTAAATTTGAATTAAATTGTGACTTTATAAATACATTTGATTGTTTGACTGATTGAATGTGTGTTCTACAATGTGACAACAGGAGATCGGAGGGATCAACGACATCCTGAAGAACGTGTTCCTGATCTTCCCTCACTTCTGTCTGGGCCGAGGCCTCATCGACATGGTGAAGAACCAGGCCATGGCCGACGCTCTGGAGAGGTTTGGTAAGTAGGCTCAGGTCATAGGTCGTTATTACTTTAGGACAAAAAAGTAATGTCAATTAATCAAGTTTGTGATTGAATGTGTTTATTTTATTTTATTGTTAAATTAGTCAGTGCTGTGCTGCTGTTTCTTGACAATCGTTCCTTCCTTCCATTGGTTCTAGGTGAGAACCGGTTCCGTTCCCCTCTGGCATGGGACATGGTGGGCAAGAACCTGTTTGCCATGGCTGTGCAGGGCGTGGTCTTCTTCACGATCACCGTGCTCATCCAATACCGCTTCTGTATCAAGGCCAGGTAGGCGTGGCCTCGCATTTCATTGGAGTCTTTTGTTGTGTCCTTTCTCCACTTTGTATTAAAATAAATTCTGCAAATCGAAATAGTCAAGTCAGTAAAACATTTTGTATTCATAATGATCTGCTATAAATATACTCCCTGATCTGATTGGTTGTCTTAGATCTATGAGCACCGACCAGAAACCTATCGGTGAGGAGGATGAAGATGTAGCCAGAGAGAGGCAAAGGATTCTGGGAGGAGGGGGACAGTCTGACATTCTAGAACTCAAGCAGCTGACCAAGGTGTACAATCGAAAACAGAAACCAGCAGTGGATCGTCTTTGTGTGGGAATTCCTCCAGGAGAGGTGAGCTGGCTCTGCTACCACAGTCCACCATAGATGGGGACAGGAGTTTTTCCTGGCCACATTACCTCACCTGATCATTAGATTCCACTAGACTAGTTCATTAAACTAGTTTTCCTGCTCAGGTCAGATGGTCAGGAAAAGCTACTGGCCCTACCCATATATTCTCCCCTTATCATATCATGTTGGTAGTTCAGTCCAGTGAAACTCTTCTCTCCTCTCTCTCTCTCCAGTGTTTTGGTCTGCTTGGAGTCAACGGAGCAGGAAAGACGAGCACCTTCAAGATGCTGACTGGAGACTCAATGGTCACGAGTGGAGAAGCTTACCTGGCGGGAAAGAGGTGAGAGGGATGGTAACGATAATGAAACAGGCTGAACAAACTGTTATTATGGGATGTATACACTATACACGTACAGTATCTTACAGTATATCTTCATGGTTAAATGCATTATTGATTACAGCCTCAAATACCTCGTTCACACTGAAGTTTCTATAACCGTTGTACATCGCAATAATCTTGAAATAGCCTTACAATGTCTTGAAATACGTACTGTGAATGGAGTCTTAAATTGTTTGGAGGTGTGTGCTGTTGTGACTGACCGTGTGCGTTCTCTGTGTGGTCTGTCAGTGTGTTGACGGAGATAAACGAGGTGCATCAGAACATGGGCTACTGCCCTCAGTTTGATGCTATCAACGACCTGCTGACTGGCAGGGAGCACCTGGAGTTCTATGCCATCCTGAGGGGGGTTCCCGAGAAGGAAGTGTGTGAGGTGAGTGTGTGTCAGTGTGTTATCCTCCTGACAAAAATAAAGCATTCTTACAACCGTGACATTTGTGCCCTGTTAAAGGATAGGTAACTATGTCATGCTCCTTATTTGGAGACCTTGTCTCTGCCTTTTTGTTTGGTCCATTTTAAGGACGGGTTGTTGTTTTAAGGACAGGTTGTTGTTTTAAGGACGGGTTGTTGTTGTTTTAAGAACAGGTTGTTGTTTAAATTACGGGTTGTTTTAAGTACGGGTTTTTGTTTTAATAACTTTTTTTTTGAAGGATGGGTTGTTGTTGTTTTAAGGATGGGTTGTTGTTGTTTTAAGGACGGGTTGTTGTTGTTTTAAGAACAGGTTGTTTTAAGGACGGGTTGTTTTAAGGACGGGTTGTTTTAAGGACGGGTTGTTTTGGTTTACTTCCTGAATTGACTGAAGTGAGATGGAACTGACCCCAGCCCTGGTGGGCTATAGTATGTGATCTTGTTTGTCTAATCATATCTTTGGCACCTTGCTCTCTTTGGTCCAGGTGGCAGAGTGGGGCATCCGTAAACTAGGCCTGATCAAGTATGTGGACAAGGCAGCAGGGAGCTACAGTGGAGGGAACATGAGGAAACTCTCCACGGCCATGGCACTGATCGGTGGTCCACCGGTGGTCTTCCTGGTGAGTAGGCCTACTTTATGAGTCTTTTAAATAACTCATAATTTGTTCATATACCCAAACGTTGTTATAATGTTATTCAGTCGTTACAGTATATCAATGTGTGTGAACTGGACCAACCTTTAATTCAAGTTCAACACCTATTACAGTATCTAGGACCCAGAGTTTTTCTTGATCACATCATGGTCAAGAGGAAAAACTCCCAGCCCAACCTATAACCTAGAAACCAGTCTCTCCATTGAGGATGTCAACAATAGACTAGGCACTAGAGGGCGTTGTTTCTTACACCAACTTGTTCCTAGGCCTAGTCTGACCAGGCTGTGGTGTTGTTCTTCTTTGTGACTGACAGGACGAGCCCACCACTGGTATGGACCCCAAGGCCAGACGGGCTCTGTGGAACTGTATTCTCAGTATCGTTAAGGAGGGGCGATCAGTGGTTCTCACCTCGCACAGTATGGAGGAGTGTGAGGCCCTGTGTACGCGGATGGCCATCATGGTCAATGGGAGGTTCCGCTGCCTGGGTAGCGTACAGCACTTAAAGAACAGGTAAGAACAGAGAGAGGGAGAGATGGGAGTTACCTACTGTACAGTAGTGAATCACTACATGGGTGAAGAAGCACGGTGGCCATTTTGGATCAACATTGAGCTAACGCTAATCATCCCTATGCGTTTCCTCATTCAGATTTGGGGATGGCTACACCATCATCCTCCGGGTGGCAGGACCAGACCCGGACCTGAGGCCGGTGATGGAATTCATTGAGAAGGAGCTTCCAGGCAGCACTCTGAAAGAGAAGCACAGGAACATGCTGCAGTATCAGCTGTCCTCCTCCAAAACCTCCCTGGCCCGCATCTTCAGCATCCTGGCCAAGAACAAGGAGTGGCTGCACATTGAGGACTACTCCGTTTCCCAGACCACACTAGACCAAGTAAGCGCTGGGCTGGTTGAAAACATTGTTGTCGGCCATTTTGATTATCATAGCAACACTGATTTATTTGAAATTGTAATAACGTTGTTTTTCGAGGGGGTCTTATATAGGTTTAGATTAAATTAGTGTTTCATTGCCAGAACAAAAGAGAACAATAAAAATGTAACAAACGTTGCTTGCATAGCACACTGATTCATCTGGTCTATGTCTGTTCTCTTATTTTCAGGTATTTGTCAATTTCGCCAAGGACCAAAGTGACGAGGACCACTTAAAAGACATTTCAATGCACAAGAGAGACGCGGTGGCAGTGGACATTACTCAGCTCAAGTCTTTCCTCACAGACGAGAAGGCCAGGGAGAGCTGTGTGTGAATCCAAGGTTGCTCCCGTAAATGGAACCCTATTCCCTACATAGTGCGCAGCTTTCGACCAGAGCCCTGGTCAAAAGAAGTGCACTATGTAGGGTATAGGGTGCCATTTTGGACGAACCCTGTGTCTGTTCCTATCCCTCTCCCGGATGAACTGCTGAGGCCCCTGTAGACGGGTCCTTCTGGAGAGGAGGGTTTTCTACTTTATTGTAGTGTTTTTTTTTTAATGATTTCTCAGTGGACTGCCCAGCGTTAGCGTTCTTTGTAGGGCGACGCGAGAACGAGCGGCAAAAGTTCAACACTGAAACTCAATGCAAATCAATGCAAAGAAAGAAAGATGATAAAATCCCATGAAGTGTTCTACGAGGAACAGCCTTGTGCCCCTCGCTAGCTAGATTGAAAAGAGTAAAAGACTTGGAATATACTTCAGAGTTGTACCCCAGGCAGAGCATGAAGAGCACACAGGTTCTGTGTGCTCGCTCGACAAGGATCAGCGACACGCTCGACAATGTATAAACAAGAAGTTCCAATCAACTCACTCACTGCCAACCGACAGCCATTTTGATTCAGGGTCTATTTTCTCTCCCTCTCTTCGTTACCATGAGAACCACATTTTTTTTATGAACTGGAAGAATAAGAATCAATTTCAACGATAGTCCAATTCCAAATGAAAGACATTTTAAATACAGGATATTGATCAATTTAGTTTTGCATCTGAAAAAATGGAACCTAATGGAATTTGTTGTATTTTAAAAAAAATATTAATGTTTTGTCGTTGTTGTCATGACGTCCAGCACAGTGCCTGCCAATCATGGTGGAGATAGATGTTAACACTCCAAAAGAGAGGCCATGGAATGTTCTGGAATGACAAAGCACAAAGACTGGAGCTTCTTTAGAACCCTGAAGGGATGTCAGAGAGACCTTTTTGTCAGATAACTGCTTTAAATGTACTGTACTTTACCTATGGCAAAGAGGGGTCAACTTATGTACCTCTGTACGTGAATGTGCAGTCTAATAACGACAAAGGTCGTTGTTTATTAGCTAACAATCATCCTTCTGACATTTGTGACTGTGACGATGGAGCTATATTTCATGCTTTCCGATGGACCACATAGTGTAGATAGAACCTCTACGGTATGTGTGCCAAAGCATGAGCCCTCTAAGACAGGCATAATGGACTAAAGAGATGGGCTGTTGTTGGACAACCTACTGGGGTTTTTCCCCGGCAGGCCTCAAGATTCTGTTGTAAAAAACAGTATTGCTAATAACGTGACCACTTGAGAGAAATGTGACGGGGTATTCCATTTTTTACAATCTTCATTTTTAGATATATGTATTGTGAAGTCACAGGTAAACAGTGACAGGAGAGCAGACGTTGATATATCTATTCTATAATGAAGATATATCTGGATATGTGTCGTTCAGTAACACTGTCATCAGTGCCAAAATGTTGAGTCAACGTTGTGTTGAGGTTGAGTCAGGGGGCGGGCGGCTTATTTGTACACTTTTACTTGTCTTTTTTCCTTGGAACAGCCGACTTCCTGTCGTTCAGCCACCATCTTTGGAGTTTTGCGCTTGAGCAGGAAAGGACACGTGCTGAAGGTGAAGGATGGAACGGCTAGAATGTATAAAACGCGGCTAGACATGTAGGCTGGGTCTCACATGGTGCTCGCAAACAATTCAATCATCGTTGTACTTTCCGTGCCGTTGCCAAGGTCCTTCTTGTGCGTGTCTATTGTGCATTATTATTCCTGACCTTAACCCCAAATGTACACCCCCTCTTCTCGAACTCCTGGTGTATTTACTGACACACAACACTTCCGCCATAGTTACACCAGCAGTCTGCCATATTAACATACAAACTTAGGGCCAAACAAACATGATAAAAGGCAACAGTCGAACACCAGTCAAATTGAGAGGGACCAGACCAATAAAGTGCCACTGTTTGGTTACGTTACGCTGAATACGACATCAATTCGGACAGAATAGCTGATCGTACAAAGACCCCTATCTGCTCATTGGTCAGGATGGGGAGTGATGTGGATGCCTCATAGCACTTTATATACGTTTTCAATGTAATCTACACAGTACAGGATTTACACTGGAATACCCACAGATTTCAGATGATACACCTGAAACTACAATGCATTTTGTTTATTCCATGACAAAAAAGAAAGAAAACAATTTTGAAGAAAAAAAGTGTCCTACAGTACCATGGTAGTTATTTTATTTTGTTGAATATTATTTGTTTACATTTCAAGTATTAAAAAGGCTGTTTGTGTCTGTTATTTGTTGTGTACAGTACTTATTTACATGAATAAAAATTGATACATTTTGAAGACAGTAGTTTGTCTGCTTTCTTCAAATCTACCACTATTATCTTGTCTTCATCGTAATCAACTCTAGATAACTTTAAGGTAAAAAACTGTTTTCCAAATCCTTTCTAAAATACATCACTTATAGTTGCCCTTATTTCTACAGCACAATAATTCAAGTCAAACAACTTCATGTTAACAACAGGCGGTACCATTTCTGCTGTTTAAATAAGTACTGTGTCTCCCGAGTGGCGCAGTGGTCTAAGGCACTGCATCGCAGTGCTAGCTGTGCCACTAGAGATCCTGGTTCGAATCCAGGCTCTGCTGTATCCGGCCGCAACCGGGAGACATATGTGGCGGCGCACAATTGGTCCAGGGTAGGGGAGGGAATGGCAGGCAGGGAGGTAGCTCACTTGATAGAGCATGGTGTTTGCAACGCCAGGGTTGTGGGTTCGTTTCCCACGGGGGGCCAGTATGAAAATAATAATTTAAGTCGCTCTGGATAAGAGCGTCAGCTAAATGACGTAAATGTTTAAATGTCAACTTTCACCTGAGCTTACCGGAAAGTTTCTGCTACCAACTATTATGGATATACTGACGAGACATGTCTCTCCGCTCTAACAGTGGGAGTCGTCCACAAAGCGTGTCGCCTATCCTTTCTTTGGATTTGGTGGATACATCTCATTATTGTAATATTTGTTTAAATATTCGATGAGGGTTGTTGACGTCAACCGTCTGTATTCAATAGAGAGATACTCTATGACGCTAGCCTAATTTCATGAATATGCATAGCCATCTCGAGCCCATATATATAGTTTTTTCTCAAAGTTGCCGGGATGACACCTGTCCTACTTATATCAGTACACTCGTAGCAACTTAAGCATTACGAAACTTCTATTCGATCAAATAAACCTCACGTAGCAAATAAGCCATTCATTTTTTTGTTGACCAAATTCGACACTCATTGACCTCCATACAAAAACACCTTGCTTGTTGGGCGAAACATAACGAAAACACCACCTGCTGGAGGGAAACAGACTGTCCGTCGAGTTGGGCCTCTCTCTTCCTCCTCCTCTCCGCTGCTACCTACCTACCTGATGCAATCTATGACGCGTGATTGATAGGAGAAGATGTAAGGCAGGGTATTCCACAATGTAAGGCAGGGTATTCCACAAGCAGATCATCGTCTAATGAAAAGCATGAGTTGACGCACACCCAAAATATTTAGAGGTGCTGACTAAAGGAAAGGTAAACTTGAGATACAAAAATGATTTTTGTATCACAAACTGGTGATTAGATACAGCAGATTATCACTGTTTTGTTAGACTTCGGTGCAGCTTTTGACATTATCGATCTGCTACTGAAAAAATGTATGTGTTATGGCTTTACATCCTCTGCCATATTGTGGATTGAGAGTTACCTATCTAACAGAACACAGAGGGTGTTCTTAAATGCTTGCCTCTAACGTAAACCAGGTAGAGTTAGGAATACCTCTATTTTTACTAAAGACCTACCACTAGCCTTGAGTAAAGCCAGTGTGTACGCTGATGACTCAACATTATACACGTCAGCTCCCACAGCAAGGGGGGGGGGGGGGGGGGGGACTAATGATTCACTAGTGTTTCTACAAATGATTTGACTAACCACAAATTATCATTCGTTACTCCTTGTAACAGGACGAAAATCAAGAACAGAGCTAGGTCTGTAGTCACTTTTTGGAGTCCCCAATTGGAGACTTGAAATTAAATAAATTCTAAAAAACATGTATTCCAATAATTATAATTCTCATAAATTAATGTATTCAATAGCCCAACTGGAGAATAAAGTAAGATGCATTCAATGTCAAAGTTATGCATTTTGTTTGACGCCATTAAAGCATTTACGCATTAGTTTGACCCCCTGAACCACCCATAGTTCAAATTCAAGCCCCGGCAGCCGACACGCTAGCTACTTGTATGACTTAATGATGGAGAGTGCTAGTAAGGGTCTTTTAAATGGCACAAGCAATAGCCAAGTGGGTAGCTACAACTTGCCGGCCAGTCCACATTGTGGAGGACGAAGTCTTTTGATTCCATTCGGTTCGTATCGAATGACTCAACGTATGGCTGACCCTCGAGAGCCACCGTCGTTACAATAATACACAACTGTATGAAAGCGAGAGGGCTACGAAAGCGGAGAAGTTGAAACGGCTGTTACTCTCACTGGAGACCACTGGACTTCGGCGAGTAACCACAACTACTTTGGGGTTACTGCGCACCACATCGATGAAAACTGGAAACTGCATTCCACGCTCTGGCGGTAATGAAGACAGAAGAGAGGCACTATTCTGAAACGTGCGACGAGGATTTAATGCATGTAGCAAAGCACTGGAACATTGAAAACAAAGTTACCACACTTTGCACAGACTCCAAAGTCCCATCACAGAACATGATTGCAGCTGCGAAACATCTGCCTTTTGAACACCTGCCCTGCACCACGCACAGTCTCCAAAGGCCCATCACAGTGTCCCTACAGAATAGCGGGTTCGACAATGCCCTAGTAACATGCCGAAAAATTGTTGGTGATTTCAAACACAGCCCACCAAACGCTGCAGAGCTAGGACAACAGCAAGTTGCAAAATAAGGAGTCACTCGCACAAGATGTCACAACAAGATGGAATTCCACTCTGGAAAGGGTCAAGCGTATCCACAGAAACCAACAACCACTGAGAGATTCTCTGGCCCAACAGAAAACGAACATCGCCATGCCAACCACAGCAGAACTGGAGAAACTGCAGGTAATCTTCTTTTATCATACTATTAGTGTTATAATACGATTGTGTGTGTATGTTTGTAAAGTGTGTGTGATAGAAAGAGTGTAAAGTGTGTGTGTGTGTGAGGGTGTGTAAAGTGTGTGTGTGAGAGAGAGAATATAAAGCGTGTGAGAGAGAGAGAGAGTAAAGTGTGTGTGTGTGAGAGAGAGAGTAAAGTGTGTGTGTGTGTGTGTGTGTGAGAGAGAGAGTATGTGTCTGTGTATAACAAGTCTCTCATAATTGACTCTAGTGATTTTGAATATCGTCTGCTGCAGGTACTTGACTGAACTTCTAGCAGGAGAGAAGTACATTTCCTGCTCAGTGGTGTTGCCTGCTTTGTGCATCTCTTTCAGGTGATGGAGAGCTCCGATGATGACCCTGCCAACGTGGTAAGATTCAAGCCGACAATCACAACAGACCTGGAGAAACGCAAGGAAAACACCAACCTCACATGGCTGAAGATCGCCACAGCACTCGACCCAAGGTTGAAGCACCTGAAGTGCCTTCCCAGACCTGAGAGGGGTGAGGTGTGGGCTTTGGTCAGCATCTCACTGAAGGAAGAGAGGCCTGCACAGCAACCTGATAAAGCAACAGAGTCAGAGCCACCAAAGAAAGCTGCCCTCTTGTTGAGTGCTTCTGAGTCTGATGAAGAGGAGGAGTCCATTAAAAATGTGGTGGAGTGTTACAAAGCAGAGCCCAGCATCAACATGGAGGACTGTCCACTACAGTGGTGGTCACAGCAGGCAGGGGCACACACCAGGCTGGCCTGCATTGCATGAAGGTACCTGGCAACGCCTGCCACATCAGTACCTTGTGAGAGGTTGTTTTCACTCTCTGAGCATATGGTACAGATGAAGAGAGCAGCTTTATCATCTGAAAATGTAAACAGGCTTGTTTGTCTTAGCAACTGGCTCAGTGAAAAAAAAAATAGGAGGACGACTGAAGTGTATGGTCACAGGTTTATGTTCTGTGGAATTCATGACATTGTTGGACAGGTTTATGCTCTTTGTTCCTTGTAGCCATAGAGACAGTTATTTTTGCTTATAGCCAACCCTCCAATCAGGAATTAGGAGAATAATAATTTGGAATGGCTGAAGCTTTAACAGTGTGTGTGTGTGTGTGTGTGTGTGTGTGTGAGAACTTCAAGAAAATGTATGAGGGAGTAGGCCTACTGGGAGCATTGGTAAGTTACAGGACTTTTGTATTGCTTAACTTGTTTATGGTGAATATGCCATTAAAAACATTCTGATCAGGATATGTTTTGTGTTTCAGTCCCTACATGCCTATAACTCAATACACTGCTTTTTTTTAAAATGGAAAACTCTTTATTTAGCACCAAGGTTGAGCCAATAAAAAAAATAGCAATTAATCCCGATTAACTACAGAATGTTATGCGATTTAATTATTTTAATCGTTTGACAGCCCTCATTTGAATAATTCAAATGTAAAACATTTTCTTCATTTAATAACTGTTCTATTGACTAAACAGCAGCAGGCAGCAGGCTTTTGCTTTCAGTCACATTAAATAAAGTGACAGGTTGGGTCCACAGTATTCTGTTCACCCAACCAGTATTTCTACACGTTTAAGATAAACCAAATGGGCAGAGACTGACCATACATCACCATCGTGATGGTAGGTCGTACGTTTGTTCCTGACTGATTTGTGTCCGCATTGTAGAAATAAGGACGTGATCGTTCATGTAACAGGTACTGAATAGGTTTTGAATGTAAAGAAGCATGGAAGTGATCATGTAAAAGGTACTGAATAGGTTTTGAATGTAAAGAAGCATGGAAGTGATCATGTAACAGGTACTGAATAGGTTTTGAATGTAAAGAAGCATGGAAGTGATCATGTAACAGGTACTGAATAGGTTTTGAATGTAAAAAAGCATGGAAGTGATCATGTAACAGGTACTGAATAGGTTTTGAATGTAAAGAAGCATGGAAGTGATCATGTAACAGGTACTGAATAGGTTTTGAATGTAAAGAAGCATGGAAGTGATTATGTAACAGGTAGTGAATGTACAGAATGCCAGCAAACGAGTGTATCAACTGACGTTTGTGGAAACATGTATAAGTAACCAAACCAATAGTTGCTTTTAGATCGTGATTAAGACCTTTCACACAGTTTCAAACATGGGAAACATTTCCGCAAAAATATATTAAACCATAATCATCTCAAATATCTCCCCAAAAATGAAAGACGAAAGAAACAATATATAAAAGATGTATTAACTATATACATATTTATAAAACTTATATACACATTTAAATCAAGTAGTTCTCCCTTACAGAATTACACAAAGGCAACTCATTACTAATGATGAGCAAATGAACTTATTCGTCCATACACTTCCCCACGCACTCTCCCTTTTGTACTGCCGTTAGAAGACAAACATGTTGACCAAACATTTTGATTCTCTCTGATATTTATAAGGTCTTGTTGGGCCATCCTATTTATCCAAATGCTGTCCATTTGTTTGCACAATAAAGGCACGTGTTCTGGAGAATTCAGAGCATTCTCAGTATTGTATTCCATGGTTCCGCTGTGCTTTCTCTGCCCACCACCTTGTGATAAGTGATGTGCAAAATAACTACTAACATTTATCCACTTTCACTAAGGTTTCCCCACATCTACTGTGATTTTCGTGAACAGAGCATCCTTTTCCACTTTGACGACTTCGTACTTGAGAGAGTTGACACCATCGGTATTCATCGTCATACTCGTGCGTTGTATTCTGTCAAACCTGCGATGCAAAGGAAACGATTATCAGTATACTATCCTCATATGAAGATATTAGGGATGCACTGATATGTAAATTCTGGGGCCATACAATAGCCAATATTTTCTTGGCTGTGATGGCAGAGTATCGATGCTGATACTATCATTAAGAAATAAAAACTTTCCCCTTAAAATCTAAATTCTTATTTTAAAGATACAACATTGTGGGGAACCTGGTGAATGTGGTTGTTCTAATCTAAAGCTTTACCTCTGAGGATTTGGGTCGTTCAGTATGTCTCTTTCGTGACGGATCATCCGGCATTTTCCGACCTCGCCATCCGGACGAGAGATGGACATTCCTCTGGAGCTCACCCTGTGGAAATCAGAGTTTATTATTATGATGGGAATTTTCATACAAGTTGGAAATACTGTGGAATTCAGGGTTGGGGTCAATTCTAATTCAATTCAGGAAGTGTTTAGAGTAACAAAATGTGAAAACCTTTTAAATAGCTTCTCCTTTTCAGTTTATTGAAAAATCATTGAAAAAAGAACTGCCATTTCAGTTTACTTCCTGAAATGACTGATCCTAACACCCTGGTGGATATATTGTGTTTTGCATGAATATTATACAATACATTGGTAAAACATTATAAAGTGATGCTATCATCTTTCCAAGTCTGCCTTTAATATAGGCTAATCTGTAATGCTTTAAAAGTCTGTTTGGATTGGAATGCACTGTCTTGCCTCTTGAAAATGTCATCATCTTCACCACCCCAGCCCCAGTAGTTGTTGGGAAAGCCGTTGATTTTCAGGAACTGTTCCTTACTTAACGCTGAGACACCACCAAAGTACTGATTATAGGGCAACCTATGGACGAGACAAAGACACAATATTTCTCATCTGGCCCATACCATAGCCATGTAATGAAAAGGGTAGGCTAAGCATAACTAGATATCTTTCTTTATTACTCTTCTAGCTATGTATGAATTGAGGAAGAGGAAGAGTCCCAATTAATCAAAATAGTGATGATGCATTACAAAGAAGTTGTTGGTTGAGTTTTGTGCTGTACCTGAAGCCAAACTTGTCCATGGAGACAGACAGGTGTCTGGGCTGGCTGAAGCATTTGTAGGTGTTGCGGTCATCCATGGGGATGATGTCCACGTCACTGAACACAAAGCAGTCGTAGTCATACTCTTTCAGGGCCTCAGCATAGCCAATGTTCATCAGCTTGGCCCTGTTGAACGTGTTCTCTCCATCCTAATGAAGAAATTACAGTAATTTTCAAAACATGGGTACGCTAAATTATTTGCCAACTATTAACTTATAATTTAATAAAATTTGTCCTTAGAACATTTTTAATTCATCAAAAAAGTACAGCTATATGCAAATTGTAACAAGTGTCAAAAAAGTTCCAGTATATGCAAATGTATTTCAAGTTGGTGTACTCTTACATTTTACATTTACATTTTAGTCATTTGGCAGATGCTCTTATCCAGAGCAATTTACAGTTAGTGCATTCATCTTAAGATAGCTAAGATAGCTAGGTGGGACAACCACCACAGGCATAGAAAGTACTTTTTTTCCCCTTAGCTGTCACTTAGCCATCAGATCTTCCATTGTTGGGTAAACTATTTAAAGATTTACTGAGAACCAAGCAGACCAGTTTTCTAAGTCACTGACAGCCTGAAGATATACTGAGCTGCAACATTACATTCCAGCCAGTTCTGTTTCCCACACACCCAGCTACTTTCACATTGTCATTAGCATATGAGCAAAGTACTAGAAAAAAGAGGAAGATCCACACTCACTACTTTTTTCAATTACAAATTATTTCAGGTCAACACACCACTTTCTAAAAGACAGTCAATAGGGGCCTGCTCCTTGAACACAGATTAAGCCTAATCCTGGACTAAAAAGCTATTTAGTCTAGGACTACGCTTAATGTGTGTCTGCAAAACCGCCCCTAGGAGTCCCAGACAGGTTTTGTCCTTATCTCATATGAGGAAAGTAAACAATATTTTCATAACCATCATGCAATACCCTAAATAGAAAAACCAAGGGACTTCATCTTAGAGAACCATAGAGTAAACAACATACAGTAGCTCTTAGTTACCTCAGAAGAAGAAAGCAGAAATAGAAGAAAAGCCACTGAGCATTGGAAGAACCCAACCATACTTTAGCTGAGATGTGATTGGTTGCAGACATGCAGTGCTAGGAGAGTGGAAACAGAGTTAGTAGTCGTTATTATGTCAGAGTGAGAGACACAGAGAGAGAGGTAAAGAGAAAGACAGAGACAGAGAGACAGTGATAAATACATACAGAGAGAGAGAGAAAGCGAGAGAGAGAGAGAGAGAGAGAGAGAGAGAGAGAGAGAGAGAGAGAGAGAGAGAGAGAGAGAGAGAGAGAGAGAGAGAGAGAGAGAGAGAGAGAGAGAGCAGACATAATGTAGCATAAAGGCCAGTTATAGAGAGAGCAGAAAAGTTATCTACGATTTTGGTTTCAAGTGCTGCCTAAGTTATCACAAGAACAGGAAGCACCTGTAGAAGTCATATAAGGACACACCTCATTCCTCTACACTATCAATGCGTGGTAGTCATCAGCTGACAGTTAGGGCATAAGTGGTGATTCTGTCATCCAAATACACTACAAAAATGAAATAATATTGCTTTATTTTTATTTTTTTATCTAATGTTACAATTCTACAACAGGTTGGTCAAAACAAGCATTGTGATTGGTTGAGACGCATTCTAAGCCATACTTTTAAAAAACGTTAAAAAAATGGGTTGGTCAAAACAAGCTTTGTGATTGGTTGAGACGCGTTCTAAACCATACTAAATAACCTGTTTAGCACGGGTAAGCCTTTAACGCAAAAATGGGCATCTTGTTTTCTGTTCCATCAGAGAAATTACTGCGCATCCACTGGCCCATCAGCCCAGCCAGGCAATTCATTAACTTGATTTCCAATTTAAAAACCATCTAGACATTATCTCTGTCTGTCTCTCCGAAATTTGCAACATTGTTTCAATATTGAAATTCTATGTCCACTGTCCCATTGAGGATTAACGTGTCAGGACGAGACAAACATATTTTCTCAGCCCGTCGAAATCATGAATCAAACAAAATGAAATGCAGCTAGTTTTCGGTCTTTCCAGCTTCAGTTTGTAGTGATTGTGTTGCTGTGTAGTTGGCTAGCTCCTCTGAGCAATGTCCTGACGAGAGAGCACATTTTCTATGCCAGGTAAAATCGTGCATCATTAGATCATTGTTATGGATGTATCCAAATAAATGTAAATAGAAAACAGCTTAAACAAACGCAAATACAGCTACTTTGCTGTTATTCTGGCTGCACTGTTTGACATGACTGTGCTAGCCATAGTTGGCTAGCTAGCAAGCAAGGGATAAGTGCGTTGCCAGCTGGAACATTTAGAACGACGGGTCCATAGATATAGAACAAAAAGACTTCACGACTGGGTCACGGCTCTGGCAACCTAACCGATAGAATGAACGACCAGCCGGCTTGGCTAGCAACCATAGATTTGTGTCGGGACTAGGCCTATATTTTCGTGGAGGGATTAAATAGTAGCCTATGAATACATTTATTGGTAACCTGTTGTAGAAAAAGCAATTGTACACTTGAGGTTGTGCTAAACAACTTTTTTAACCTGGCTGTGCTGCTCTACGGTACTCGGATCAGCCTCATACCTATGACCGCAGCACAGCCGTGCTAAAAAAGCACGCTGTCTCCTGTACAATTGCTTTAATCAGTTGCTTTTGTTTGATCTTCGTAATTAGAGATACCTACTATATCCTGCAAACTACTGTACCTGACCATTTTCATAAGAATCCAAAACCTATTTGGATCATGCTTTAAAGGGGCAATCTGCAGTTGCTACATCCAATTTTAGACTTATAAATGAATGATATATACGCATTGATTATTGAAGAATATAACTTATAAATGCTTATGAACTTAGTTCAACTGTCGTACCCCATCAGAACCCAAAATATAAGCTGCTTTTACTCCAATGTTTGTAAACATTGTAAATGTAAACAAACACTGTATAGCCTGAAAATATGCTTAGAACTATAATGCTGATATCTTGGATGATCAGTCTTTGCATCAATAGCTCCGTCTATGAATTTAAGAGTGGTTACATTTCTCCAGGCCCATCCCTTAGCTTTTTACCAAAACAGAGGCAGGGTGTCCGCTTTGTTATTGTTTCAACTGTGGATTGCCCCTTTAATTGTTGTATTATTCTTTTCTTTTTTTACCTATGGGAGAAAAAATAAGGAATCCTCTGCCTCTTTATCATTACAGGTTAGGAAAGGCAGAGAGTTTATTGAGGTGATGGATGTGGTAGAAAGGTGTAAAGGTAGAAAGGTGTGGAGGAAAGAGGGGATAATAAAAAGAAAGGGAGAGGCTGTCAGCGGTATGCAGTCAAACAACTTCAGCTGGTGAGAATGGATCATTGGACGATTATTATCATGCAGAACATTTGTATAGGAGCATCATACACAGTTAAAATTAAGGGGGCTTTGCAGTTCTATAGCGAGCCATTGACCCTTTTCTCTTCCAGTAGTGTAGGATGGGCTCTCACACTGCCATATCTGGTTTCTAACCTGTTTACCGGACAATAACCTGTTCACAAATCCTTTAACAATGACTCAATCTGTTGACTTAAACTAACAAACGTTTGCCCACGGGAGAAACCGTCCAACAGGAATACATCACAGGAGGTTGGTGGCACCTTAATTGGAGAGGACATGCTTGTGGTAATGGCTGGAGCGGAATAAGTGGAATGGAATCAAATGCATCAAACACATGTGTTTGATACCATTCCGTTAGCCCACTCCAGCCATTATTATGAGCCGTCCTCCCCTCAGCAGCCTCTTGTGGAATACATGGACCTGCATTACCACACAATCTGGAAATAGAGGCTGTATTTCAACCATGTTGAGTTTTCCCTATCCAACCTACAGCAAGACATGTTGTACTTTAAAACTCATACTTGATGACATCACATCAGGCATCACGGTTATTTGATAGAGACACTCCATGTTGCAAACCGTTTGTTTATAAGAAGGCTTCCATTTGTTCATCATGGTGGCTTGGCTGTGACCTCTGATTATCTATGAGAAACACAGCAGGACAGCTGGTGGTCTACAGATAGTGAGTATAAACCTCAGCTGACAGCTGAACCATGTCTGTGTTTAAAGTACAGGGCTTGTGTGGAGCTGGGGCTGGAGAGCTGGGGGCTGGAGCTGGGGGCTGGAGCTGGAGCGGGTGGGCTGGAATGGGGCTGAGCTGGGGCTGAGGTTCGGGCCTGGGGCAGTAACAGCCACCACGGTCCACCCTCTAACAGCTGTTCTCGGAGAAACAGCTGAAAGTGCAAGCTTTGTCTGTCTTTATGTCTGTCTATCTCCTGTTTCAGTGTCTCTCTGAGTGTCTCTCTCAGAGCTCTCTTAGCCCTCTGTCTCATTTCTCACAAACGTCACATTTCTTACAAATCTATAATTTCGTAGTTCCGTACATCTTAGTTTCCTTTTCTTTCTTCCCTCTTACATTTTCTGTAGGAAGCGAGGGTGAAGGATGGTAGGAGAGGACACAAGGAATCGAGGGTAGGCTATTGAGATTCATCCTCGGTTTAAAGACCCTGAGGAATGATTTGTAACTGTGAGAGGGGGAGATGTTGCGACACGCTAACATTCTTCCTGTTATCTGCAATGAGGGATGGGAGGTTACTTGTGTGGAAACCTTCAGGCATGAATAAACAAATGTATGACAACTGAGGGGTTTTCACTGTTCAGACAGACTCTGAAAGGCTAGTTCAGTTAATTGATTAAACCAGTCTAATGCACAGAGATTAGACTAGTTTCTCTGGCTTTACCTGATTGATGACGTAGACGCCATAGTCCAGCTGCTGGCGCTGAAGGATGGGATGGAGGTAGTACAGCCAGAACTTGAGGTGCTCATCACGATGGCGGAAGGGGATGATGAGAGCAACCTTCTGGAGGGCGATACAGTCATGTGGTTTGTAGCGACCTCCTTCCTGCAGACCTGGGTTCTCCTTCCTCACTGTGTCCAAGCTGACTGGCGTAGAGAACTCAACCCTGAGAGGCCCCACTGCAGATCAGGAGAAACAGATCTGTTGGATCACAAACTCTCACACACCTCTTCCTGTTCCTCTACCACATTCACTTCCTTTTCACTTTCTGCCTTCACCTCCATCTCTCCCTGCTCTATCTCTCTCTCTCTCTTTTTGAAGTTTGCAGCCTTTGACCTCATGTAAAAAAATACAAGTCTCCACACACACACACACACACACACACACACACACACACACACACACACACATGCACAGAAACCCCCTGACAGGAAATGGTGCTGACTTAACGGATATCTCATGCTTGTCTCTTTGCTACAGGCAGTTCAGGGGTTAAGAGGAAATATGTGTTATCTCATCCCCTCAAAAAAATATGGTCTATGCTGCTGAAAGTATTTGCCCCGAGCCATGATTGAGCTGAACACAGAACATATAGTTATTTTCAGCAACAGGGAGCAAACTTCACAATGCAGCTCAGCTTGACATTAAATAAATCAAGAGATCTTTCCTCGTATTGACTTTCAGTTAAAGGCAGGAAATATAGGCCTAATATGAAATACACAACTACATAATATATGTATAACTACATAATACAATGTTTGATGCAACTGTACCAGTATACAAAACATTAAGAACACCTGCTCTTTCCATGACAGACTGACCAGGTGAATCCAGGTGAAAGTGATGATCCCTTTTTGATGTCACTTGTTAAATCCACTTCAATCAGTGTTGATAAAGGGGAGGAGACAGGTTAAAGAAGGATTTAAAATTAATTGATCAAATAATTGGCTACTTACCAAGATGTGGAGACGGATCAGGACATTTTTCAAACAAAGTTGTAGTAGTAGTAGTGGTAGTAGTTGTTGTAGTAGTTGTATTGGGTAAATGTATATCCTGAAGCTTCGGAGTTTGCAACGTTACAACGCTGTTATTAAGGTCGTGGTGTCCAATTTCTTCCCATGGAAGTGTCACGGTAATGAAAGCTGTTTCAATTCGCGTCTGTGTCTGTATTTGTTGGTTTGGTGACAACCCATTCGAGTAACCCATGAAATAAAATAAAGCCAGTAAGAGATTAATAACAACTAAAACTACAACCAAGGTGCAGCCTTTCTTCCACAGCTTAAAGTTGAGAGATGAGTCGAGCATAATGCGGATGTCAAGTGCCGAACCGAAGTGACAAATACATATCCGTTTACGCAACAACGGTAATAAAAAAGCTATTTACAAATACTCTATTTATTTTTTGCCCAAATCAGTATAGTTTCAAGCAAAAAGACAAGGTAAGATAATATTTATCCAACCTCCTCTACTGTGTGGTGGTTGCATGCTGGCCGTGACCATCAGATGTCGTAGGCTCCTGAGAGTGAATGAATTTTGTGTCCTACACTTTATGGCAGTAATATGACAGCTAATGGACCTGTGGCTTCCTCTATAATAAAAGCGATGACGAGGAAATCATAGCCTGCTAGGCAACTGCACTAGCAAACTATTCAGTAAAATGCCCAAAAGATAGTCCTTATGTAGAACTTGCCTAATAGTCTTTATTAATTTGCAAGTCACTAGGCTGTTATTTGTTTAAATTTGAATTTACTCTAGGAGAGGGACCAGAGAAGCATAGACGTTTGCCTGTGAGGTAAGCTATTTCTTTCCTTATCATTTTTTTTGGCATATAATTTTTTTTTTTGCATATAGGGCTAGGCTACTTGTTTCTCTGACGCTAGGCCTACATTTGAAAATAATTGGATTTAATAAAACGTTAAAATCAATACCAGCATAGGCGACGGATACACTGCTTTATTTCTTGTTATAAGCACGTGTAATCCTTTATAATGTTTTATGATAAGGGTTTATATATCTACCATCAACAATGTCAACAGACTCAGTCACTCAGAATCTTTTTTGACATATACACTACATGACCAAAGGTATGTTGACACCTGCTTGTCGAACATCTCATTCCAAAATCATGGGCATTAATATGGAATTGGTGCCCCCTTTGCTGCTACAACAGCCTCCACTCTTCTGGGATGGCTTTCCACTAGATGTTGAAACATTGCTGTGGGGACTTGTTTCCATTCAGCCACAAGAGCATTAGTGAGGTCGGGCACTGGTGTTGGGCGATTAGGCCTGGTTCGCAGTTCCAATTCATCCCAAAGGTGTTCGATGGGGTTGAGGTCAAGGCTCTGTGCAGGCCAGTCAAGTTCTTCCACACCGATCTCGGCAAACCATTTCTGTATGGACCTCGCTTTGTGCACAGGGGCATTGTCATGATGAAACAGGAAGGGCCTTCCCCAAACTGCTGCCACAAAGTTGGAAGCACAGAATCGTCTAGAATGTCAGTGTATGCTGTAGCGTTAAGATTTCCCTTCACTGGAACTAAGGGGCCTAGCCTGATCCATGAAAAACAGCCCCAGACCATTATTCCTCCTCCACCAAACTTTACAGTTGGCACTGTGCATTCGGGCAGGTAGCATTCTCCTGGCATCTGCCAAACCCAGATTTGTCCGTTGGACTGCCTGATGGTGAAGTGTGATTCATCACTCCAAAGAACGCGTTTCGACTGCTCCAGAGTCCAATGGCGGCGAGCTTTACACCACTCCAGCCGACACTTGGCATTGCGCATGGTGATCTTAGGCTTGTGTGCGGCTGCTCGACCATGGAAACCCATTTCATGAAATTACCGACGAACAGTTCCCGTGCTGATTTTGCTTCCAGAGGCCGTTTGGAACGCGGTAGTGAGTGTTGCAACCGAGGACAGATTTTTACGCGCTACTCACTTCAGCACCTGACGGTCCAATTCTGTGAGCTTGTGTGGCCTACCACTGCTCCTAGATGTTTCCACTTCACAATAACAGCACTTACAGTTGACCGGGGCAACTCTAGCAGGGCAGAAATTTGACTAACTGACTTGTTGGAAAGGTGGCATCCTATGACGGTGCCATGTTAAAAGTCACTGAGCTTTTCAGTAAGGCCATTCTACTGCCAATGTTTGTCTATGGAGATTGCATGGCTGTGTGCTCGATTTTAAACACCTGTCAGCAATGGGTGTGGCTGAAATAGCTGTGTGTATAATATGATGCAATGTAATATAATGTGTTCTAAGCTAACTATCTGTGTTAAGTAAAGTTGTAATGGGAATATTTAAGATGTAGGCTATAAAGTTAATATTCAGTTAAGATTAATTAACACAATGCTTAGCATATGTTTTCCCTTTCTGTAATACACATGATTTTCCATCCGTCACAATCATTTGTTAGCCGAGTTGCCAACAACCAGATGTTCCGGTTGTCAGGGATACAGATATTTTCAACCCAGCTTCCTTTTCCTCGTAAAACCGGATGTGGGAACTCCACTCAGGCGTTTCTCTTAAGCCTGCTACATCAAATCAAATCAAATCAAATCTTATTTGCCACATGCGCCGAATACAACAGGTGTAGACATTACCGTGAAATGCTTACTTACAGCCCTTAACCAACAATGTATTTATTTTTTAATAAAAAAGTTAAATAAAACAACAACAACAAAAAAGGGTTGAGAAAAAAAGAGCAGAAGTAAAATAAAATAACAGTAGGGAGGCTATATACAGGGGGGTACCGGTGCAGAGTCAATGTGCGGGGGCAAATGAGTACATTAGGTTACTCATTTGTGCACGACTTGATGGTCACTAGACTTGGTACTGAATGTTATGGATTGTTCTCATATCGTTTGATAGTGGTTGACGCCAGAGCTGCTGAAGGTACCAAGACACCGATGATTATTGTATTGATGACAATATGAACACTGTGATTCTGTAGCAGCTGGCAAAGTCAATGTCTTTTGTTTTGACTTTGTACAAGCTTCTCAGGCTGATGTTTAGAGAACATTTAGCGCTGTCTGTTTAGAATATACTGTAAAGGGCCTGTCTCCAAGAGGCCTGTTAAACATTTTCTCTGCTTCTGTTCTGGAGGTGTCTCCCTGAATTATTGGATTAAACAGGATTGATTTGAATTAACTTTATCAACGACTGCGCTCCTTTTTGTTCACCTGGAAATTCCCGTTACAAAAGTGTTACTGCAAAAACACTAAAGCAATTTTTTATTTATTTAACTAGGCAAGTCAGTGAAGAACAAATTCTTATTTACAATGACGGCCAACACCGGCCAAACCCAGACAACACTGGGCTAATTGTGCTTCGCCCTATGGGACTCCAAATCACGGCCGGTTGTGATACAGCCTGGAATCGAACCAGGGGGTCTGTAGTGACGCCTCAAGCACTGAGATACAGTGCCTTAGACCACTGCGCCACTCGGGAGCCCGATAACTTAATAAGGTTCAAGTTTATCCCCCAGGCCCCCTACAATCAGCTGTAGACCTCAAAGGTGAAGTTATATGAATGAAAACCATGGAACTACATCACTGCAACATGTATTTCATCATCTTTGGCTAAGAAATGTTGGGTTGTGTCTCAAACGGCACCCTATTCCCTATATAGTGCACTACATTTGACCAGGGCCCATAGGGCTAGGGTTCTATTTGGGACGCAACCTCACTTTCCTGTCAGCGGACCTTTCTACCTCATAATAAGCAGTGAGAGACTGTTAGATAGGGCACTCTCACTGTCTATCTACCACAGGAGGTTGGTGGCACCTTAATTGGGGAGAACGGATCGTGGTAATGACTGGAGCGGAAGCAGTGGAATGGTTTCCAGGTGTTTGATGCCATTCCATTTGCTCCATTCCGACCATTATTATGAGCCGTTTTTATGAGTCCCCTCAGCAGCCTCTACTGCTATCCACTGACAACATGGCTGGAAAAGTAGTGACGCTGTTGGGTGTGATGTACGCCTGTTTTCTGTGTGATATCTTAGGGATTAATAAAGTTTCTTGAATTGAATTGAATCCTCAGAGAAAGCATTGATTGAACCATGGAGTATTTCAGTAACTGTGTGAAAGGCTTGATTCAGCCATCTGCTGGAGGCGAGGGACTATGAAACTATATTGAAACTATTATTTCTAGGTGGCAGATGATATACCAGTTTTAAAGTACAGTACATGAGATGATGGTTTAATGTGTATAATGTTATCTAAACCTTCATGGATTGACATTGTGATAACATTCCAGGTAAAAAGGGTTTTACCTGGAACTAAAAAGGGTTCTTCAAAGGGTTCTCCTATGGGGACCGTCGAAGAACCCTTTTAGGTTCTAGATAGCACCTTTTTTGAGAAGGATCCAGTTGCAGATTATGCGCGCTGACCCCGCCTGGTCTGCGAATCGCAAAGCGCATGGTATTTTAATGTCTTAGTTGGTGCACAACCTGAACTCTCGGCGTGTTCCAGGGCGTCAGTGTACTACGCACATACCAGTTGGCGCACTAACTCTGGGCCAGGGCATTATGTTAGTGTGTTAGTATCGTAGTGGTCGAAGTTGGGAGAGTTAGCTAGCTAACTATATGTTCAGGATGAATTTACACTGAACAAAAATATAAACGCAACCATTTTATAGATTTTACTGAGCAACAGTTAAGTTAAGTTAATCAGGCAATTTAAATAAATTAATTAGGCCCTAATCTATGGATTTCACATGACTGGGAATACAGATATGCATCTGTTGGTCACAGATACCTTTAAAAAAAAGGTAAGGGCAAGGATCAGTCAGTATTTGGTGTGACCACCATTTGCCTCTCCTTCGCATAGAGTTGATCAGGCTGTTGATTGTGGCCTGTGGAATGTTGTCCCACTCCTCTTCAATGGCTGTGCGACGTTTCTGGATACTGGATATTGGCGGGAACAGGAACACGCTGTCATACACGTCGATCCAGAGCATCCCAAACATGCTCAACGGGTGACATGTCTGGTGAGTATGCAGACCATGGAAGAACTGGGACATTTTCAGCTTCCAGGAATTGTGTACAGTTCCTTGCGACATTGGGCCTTGCATTATTATGCTGAAACATGAGGTGATGGCGGCTGATGAATGGCACGACAATGGGCCTCAGGATCTCATCACGGTATCTCTGTGCATTCAAATTGCCATCGATAAAATGCAATTGTGTTCGTTGTCCGTAGCTTACGCCTGCCCATACCATAACCCCACCGCCACCATGAGGCACTCTGTTCACAACGTTGACATCAGCAAACCGCTCGCCCACGCGACTTCATCTGCCATCTGCCGTTACGGTTGAAACCGGGATTCATCCATGAAGAGTACACTTCTCCAGCGTGCCAGTGGCCATCAAAGGTTAGCATTTGCCCACTGAAGTCGGTCATGACGCCAAACTGCAGTCAGGTCAAAACCCTGACAGTTTGTGCAGAAATTATTTGGTTGTGCAAACCCACAGTTTCATCAGCTGTCTGGGTGGCTGGTCTCGCAGGTGAAGAAGCTGGATGTGGAGGTCCTGGGCTGGCGTCGTTACACGTGGTCTGCGGTTGTGAGACCGGTTGGACGTACTGCCAAATTCTCTAAAACAACGTTGGAGGTGGCTGATGGTAGAGAAATTAATATTACATTCTCTGGCAACATCTCTGGTGGACATTCCTGCAGTCAGAATGCCAATTGCACGCTCCCTCAAAACTTGAGACATCAGTGGCATTGTGTTGTGTGACAAAACTGCACATTTTAGAGTGGCCTTGTAATGCTTCTTGATATGCCACACTTGTCAGGTGGATGGATTATCTTGGCAAAGGAGAAATGCTCACTGACAAGGATGTAAACAAATTTGGGCACAACATTTGAGAGAAATAAGCTTTTTGCATATGGAAAATTTCTGGGAAGTTTTATTTCAGCTCATGAAACATGGGACCAACACTTTACTGTTGTGTTTATATTTTAGTTCAGTATAGTTTTGATAATTTTTGGATACAATGTTAATGCCAAAAATCATTACAACCAAGCAACCACTGTTGCTTGTACTTTAGCTGTTACCTAGTAGCCTAGCTAGTAGCCCAACTAGCTAATGGCTAAAAAGTAGCGCTAGCTAGCTAGCAGCTAGCTTGTAAGTAGCGCTAGTTAGCTAGCGGCTAGCTAGTAAGTAGTGCTAGCTTGCGGCTAGCTAGTAGCGCTAGCTAGCTAGTACTCCTAGCAAAGATACTGATAACTAACTCCTTTTGTCTGTGCTACTAGCTACTCGAATTAAAAATGTAATACAGAGAAATAGTAATGGCGTCTTTTTGTAGGCACTAACTCTGCCATGGTTCGTTGGACAAAGCCTATGGGGAAAATGAATGGCTTTTTTAGAGTGTTTTTTGATAAATGCCGAAAATAAGGTCTGTGGTAAACACAAGCTTAGGAGATCTTATTCGTTTTGTTGTATGAGATAATCTTCATCAGCTAACGTCACTTTTTGTGAATTTTGAAGAATTTATGAAATTTTCAAAAAGCATATAAATTCTTCATAATTCATAAAAGGTTTTGAAAATCACAGTTTTTCTTACTTTTCATCCTACCTTGTGATGTCACAGGGAAGCATTTTTTCTGACTTTTCTTCGTATCTTTTAACCACAGAGCATAGAAATGCACTGTTTTCTAATATGTAGACCCTGGTATGGTGCTGGAGATAATGAACATGAGGTTGAAAAGTGCCGGAATTGCCCTTTAATCATTAGTGGGGAAAATCACAAAACCCAATATCAGCGTCTAGGGGCAACAGGCAACTTCACCATATTCTGTGAATTCAGTGTGATGAAATATTCAGAATGTGGCAGCAGATAGAAATGTAATCAATAGAGCCTGACACAATCAGTCCCTATTCTATATGACATGCAATAATATCATACCTGTTCTACACAATGCATTTCTAACTGAGTGTTATTTAACATTACACCTCTCCTGACTGCCCATGTCCCTGGTCTTCTAAACCTTAAATGTCATATTGCTTTGCAGCCATCTTGTGGCGATATGGTGGAAATCATAGCTTGCCCTATGATCTTGGCTCCTGTGTGTGGCACCGATGGCAACACCTACCCCAATGAGTGTGCGCTCTGTGTCCAGAGACAGTGAGTACACAGCTGCTCCTTTCTCGTGGCCCTGTCCAGGGCTGTATTCATCACTACCCACTGGGCGCAGATGTCATTTCAACGTCTAGTTTTAATTTACATTTGGTTTTCAACTAATGTGAATTCAACATGAAATTTTAAAAAAAATTCACCATGTCATTGGATTTAGGTTAAAAGTTGGCTGAAAAAAAGACAAAATGCCTTTACGTTTATGACTTTTTGCAAATCCAATTAGTTTTCCACGTTGAGTCAATGTCATCACATAGATGTTTTGGGTTGAACTGACCAGTGGGTAGGCACCAAACAGAAGAAAATGGACTGAAAGAGGGAGGGACTACCTGAACTTTATCCAAAACGCTTGTTTTCTTTTTCCGTTGCAAAACATTTTGCTATGGTGTGTGCTTAACAATACAACCTTGTCCTGCCACTTGTTGTCACAATACGGCTGAGGGAGTGTCACAGTTTACAGAAACAACGCTTCACGCCTCCAGTAAAACACTGAAATACATTTAAGGGGCTAAATTTTATCAAACATGCATTGCAGGAAAATCACATACTGTGTTTCAATGACACACAGATACTATATACAGTATACAAACATTAAGAACACCTGCTCTTTCCATGACATAGACTGACCAGGTGAATCCAGGTGAAAGCTATGATCCCTTATTGATGTCACTTGTTAAATCCACTTCAATCAGTGTAGATGAAGGGTAGGAGACAGGTTAAATAAGGATTTTCAAGCCTTGAGACAATTGAGACATGGATTGTGCATGTGTGCCATTCAGAAGGTGAATGGGAAAAAAATGTAAGTGCCTTTGAACAGGGTATGGTAGTAGGTGCCAGGCGCATCGTTTTGTGTCAAGAACTGCAACACTGCTAGGTTTTTCACGCTCAACAGTTTCCTGTGTGTATCAAGAATGGTCCACCACCCAAAGGACATCCAGCCAACTTGACAAAACAGTGGGAAGCATTGGAGTCAACATGGGCCAGCATCCCTGTGGAACGCTTTCAACACCTTGTAGAGTCCATGCCTCGACGAATTGAGGCTTTTCTGAGGGCAAGGGCGGGGCCTCAATATTAAGAAGGTGTTCCTAATGTTTGGTAAACTCAGTGTATACTGTAGTTCCCTCCTATGAGAGTAGGTTTCATTGAATTCCAGCTGTATGTACAATAAAACCATATTGAACATAATTCTCATATATAATGCAGTCACTGTAGCACTTAGAGATTTTTTTCAAAGAAAAGCGCGCTATTAAATTCAATGAATTATGTTTTATTCATACCCCAAGACATAATAAATAAATCAGTGTAAACATGAACATTTGTCTTTTTACAGGGAAACTGGAATGGACATTTTGATCAGGCATGGGGGGACGTGCTTGCCTGGCTACCAATCCACAAGGCGCCGGCCAAACGCCACGGCCACTATCGTTTCTTCTCCACGTTGAGACTGGCTATGCTTCTTCCCCGACGACTTCTGGAATGCGAACACATTCAAACCGTTCTGATTGGTCCCAGAAACCAATGGGTTCGTCCAGAGCTGGCCTACACAAATCATGAATCACGTCATTTTGACGTAAGCGCAAACAACTTCTAGGATACCAGGTTCAGACTGATCGATAGAGCAGCGAAATTAAATTCATGTTGAGTTGTCAGGCAACATCACCACACAAATGACATCATCATGACCAGATGATAAATACATTGGCAAATAAAGGAAGAGGTCTCTGTTTTTTATATTTTTATATTGAACAACAGTTGAACAACATTCTGTTTTTGTCTATGGGAGATTCCTATGGCTCACACATTACAAAAACACCACACTATAATACAAAATGTATAGCCCAATAGACATTCAACAACAACAAAAAATACATAAAATTCAAGTTCACAAAATATGACACATCTCTAGGTCTGAAACCTTTACATTCCATAGCCCTTGTTTGATGTAGAACAATAATACAGTATTGGTCAACCAAAAGTAATGCTGTCTTCCAATGATCCTTGAAAAGGTGAAAGGTCAGAGATGAAACATCACAACTCGTAAACTTGGGTATCAAAATCATCTCAGACTTTTCCACTTGTAATTCCAACATGGAGGATCGTTTAAGTTGTTATTTCAGAGTTGAAACCTCGTATTTCCGAATTTCTGATGGAAGTTGAAGGCAGCACTACACAAAGCTCTGCCGGTTGAGCAGCTTGAGGGACAAACGTGCCAATTAGTAGGTGGACATCATGACACCTCCTCAAAGATTCATACTAAGTCAGTTAGTAGATGTTAAGGTTATACGGTATTGCAATATAACTGCTGCAGCCTCTGCAATAGGTTATTGCTTAAAGCAATAGTTGTGCGCTGCCCTCTATCCAGCACCTCTCCTATGTACAGATGAAAATACCACAACAGAGATTTACATCCATAGCCGCGGGAAGTCGGGGTGTTGAGGGTGCTGCAGCACCCCCTGATAAATCAGAATGAAAACAAATTCCAATCCATCACATTCATCATGGTATATTATTGAGGGGGTCAAATTGGCCTGTCTCTAGTATTGAGGGGTCATGTACCCTTCCCCCGCAGGTTGTGCGCCTGGGTACCTGTCTGTGGTACAGGTAAAGTGTTACTACAACTCACTGAAGCAATAATAAAAAGGTTCAGGATATCTCCCAGGATCCCCATAATCAGCTCCAACACTCAAAGGTGAAGTCATAGGAATGTAAAACTACAGCACTTCAACATGTATTTCATCATCTGTTAGCTGAGTGAAGTCCATTTGTGTCTCAAATGGCACCCTACTCCCTATATAGTGCACTACTTTTGACCAGGCTCTGACCAGGGTCCATAGGACTTTGGTGAAAAGTAGTGCACTATATTATAGGGGATAGGGTGCCATTTGGGACACAGCCTGACTCCTGTCAGCTGTGAAAGTTCTCACACCTGCTGCTTCATAATAACCACAGAGAGACTGTTAGATAGGGCACTCTCACTGTCTACTCACTGACAACATGGCTGGAAAAGTAGTGATGCTGCTGTGTGTGATGCTCCTTGCTGCCTTTACAGGTCAAGTACTCCTGTTTTCTGTGTGATATCTTGGGGATTAATAAAGTTTATTGAATTGAATTAAATATTCAGAGAAAGCATTGATTGAACCATGGAGTATTTCAGTATCTGTGAGGAAAGCTTGCTCCAGCCATCTGCTGGAGTCAAGGGACTATGAAACTATGTTGAGACTATTATGGCTAGGTGGCCAGATGATATACCAGTTTTAATGTACAGTACATGAGATGATGGTTAAATGTGTATCATGTTATCTAAACCTCCATGGGCTGACATTGTAATAACATTCTTGAGGTGATTTGAAAAAACATTGTAACATACTATTTGTTTTCTTCAGGCGCAGAAGAAGAGAACTCTAGACTTTACAGAAAGGTATGGCTGATCTTATGTTGAATATTTAATGTGAATGCTGCTTCTTAAACCAAACATGGTGTGAATTCAGTTTGGGGTGAAGTTACAGATCAGGTACAGATCAGGGATCAGGTTCCCCTCCTCAATCATAACCTTAACCATTAGCAGGGAAAATGCAAAAAACAAGATCAGCATCTAGGGACAATTTCACCCTATTCTTTGAATTCAGTGTGATGAAATATTCAGAATGTGGCAGCAGATAGAAATGAAATCAATAGAGCCTGACACAATCGATCCCTATTCTATATGACATGCAATAATATCATACCTGTTCTACACAATGCATTTCTAGCTGAGCGTTATGCAATGTTACTCCTCTCCTGATTGCCCATGCCCTTGGTCTTAAGAGTAAATGTGAGATTGTTTTGCAGCCATCTTGTGGCGAGATGGTGGAGATCTTGGCTTGCCCTATGAACTTGGCTCCTGTGTGTGGCACTGATGGCAACACCTACCCCAATGAGTGTGCACTCTGTGTCCAGAGACAGTAAGTACTGTACATACCTTGGTTAAAGTACTATTTGAAATCATTTCAGATACTGGGCTTGATTGAGCTTGCCTGGTACAATGGAACCAATAGACTAGTTCCAAAATGGCTAACCCTGCCCATCAGGCACTCGAGACAAGTTAAAACACCCTAAAAGTATTTGAACAATTTCCCTGGGACACAGCTGCTCCTTTCTCACAGCCCTGTCCTGCCCTGTCTAACCTTGTCACTATAAGGCTGAGAGTCAGTTTGCAGAAACAACACTTAACACCTCCAGTAAAATACTGAAGTACAAGGGACTGAATTCAATCAAACCAGTATTTCAGGAAAATCCACATACTGTAGGCTCCTACAATGTAAAATTGTGCCCAGTAAAGTGCTTCTGTAACCACGTTTCCATCCACAGTTTATGTGAGTAAAGTCATACCGTATTTTTAGAAAATCACGACAGCTGTGATGGAAACAGGTAGTTTAGGTAACATTTTATAAATGCCGACAGATGGGCCTAATTTGTTCGACATGGTGGGATCTTTTTGTGTCGGTAAAATGAATTATGCGAGAAATGGTGGCGCAAATTTAAGCGCAAATATTGATATAATAACCATCATATCAAAGTAAACTTGAAGTCACGCGATGATATGCTGTGTGGTCCTCCCACAACAACTCGGGAAAACATGCAGTTTATTAGGCTACAGATGAAATAAGTTATGATGAACATCACAGGGTGGTGAATGTGCAAGGTGACCTTGATGCTCCTTTCCAATACATATCGAGGGTCTTATTCTGGTGACATGACATGATGATCAATGCTTGACTGCCATTTGACAAATACAAATATTCTCGCTCTTATCCATAACAATCTCATGTTGATGACTAGACTACCCGCACAGCCCTCCTGCACTGTATCTGCGATCTGTTGGCTAGAGCGCACGTGCCAAGACCATTTGCTATTTAACGCAACAGTTTTTGTGACAAAACTATCGGTAGAGTTG
The DNA here is from genome assembly GCF_964263955.1 of Coregonus lavaretus. Classification (NCBI taxonomy): domain Eukaryota; kingdom Metazoa; phylum Chordata; class Actinopteri; order Salmoniformes; family Salmonidae; genus Coregonus; species Coregonus lavaretus. The sequence goes on from NW_028157599.1 coordinate 59,684, forward strand.
AAAATGCGATGGAAACACATTGAACTTTAGATTTTTATTCGGTACATGAAAACTTAAGCGGAAAAGTACATTTTGTGTGCACTATGTCATCGCGCACTGAATTTGATCTGAAACAAGTCCGTTTGGTGGAAACACACCACTGGTGGGAAAATGTGCATATTTTCTTTATTAATTTAAAATCTGTCGCCAATTGGATGGAAACCTAGATCATGACACACAGATACTACAGATGTAGGATCTTAATTTGAGCCAGTTTGCTACAGCAGGAAAATAATCCTGCAGCAACAGGAAATGTGAATTCTTATGTGGATTGTAATTAATGGACATTTTTGTAGGGGTAGGTCAGTTTTTCGTTAGGGCAAATCAAGTCTGAAATTTCAAACCTTAGAAGCCTTTTAAAAACTCAAATACACTACAAGTTTGCATTTCCTGATGTGCAGGAAAATTCTCAGCAACAAAAGTGTGATCAAATTAGGATCCTACATCTATATATATTTCCCCCCTATGAGAGCAGGTTTCATTGAATTCAGTCTGTATGTACAAAACAACAATATTGAATATAATTCATACCAAACAACATAATAAATAAATCATGGCATGAACATTCCTCTCTCTACAGGGAGACCAGAACGGACATCTTGGTCATGAAGGAGGAGAGCTGCTAGCTGGGTCTGACATCACCAAACAAATAACATCATCATGACCAGATATTAAACCAATTAGAAAATAAAGGAAGAGGTCTCTGTCATTTCATTTTGAACAGTTGAACATTTTGTTTTTGTTTATTGGAGGTTTCCATGGCTCACACAGTAGCCACACTATAAAAGCCCAATAACAACTATAAATACAAAATTAAAGTTAAGATTTTCACACAAAAAATAACTAAAAGGAGGAAAGGCAACAATATCAAAAAGTAAAATCAACACAGTTTTACCAACGAAATATGACATACCTCTGAAGCCTTTACATTCCATAGCCCTAGTGTAGAGCAAAAATACAGTATTTGTAAACCGAAAGTAAAGCTGCCTTCAAATGCTCCTTGAAAAGGTGAAAGGTCAGAGATGAAACGTCACAACTCGTAAACTTGGGTTTCAAAATCATCTCAGACTTTCCCACTTGTAATTCGAACTTGGAAGGTCTTTTAAGTGGTTATTTCAGAGTTGGGTCCTTGTATTTCTGAGTTACGGCGAAAGCAGTTGAAGGCAGTACTACACAAAGCTCTGCCAATTGGGCAGCTTGAGGGACAAACGTGCCAATTAGTAGGTGGACATCATGACACCTCCTCAAAGATTCATACTAAGTCAGTTAGTAGATGTTAAGGTTTTATAGTGTTACAATATAATGCTGCAGCCTCTGCTATAGGTTATTGGTTAATGCAATAGATTGTGCACTGCCCTCTCTATCCAGCACCTCTCGTACTGTATGCACAGGTGACAACAGACATTTGCATACACTTTTAACACAGGCATCCCCTTGACCGCACTTGCTTGACTTATTTCTTTCAGCTCCTAGTGGAGCAAAGGGCCTCAACGATGCATCTCCAGTTAACTCTGTTCTGGGCAGTTTCCTTGAACTCATTCAAGGTGGTTCCTGCCTTCTTCACAGGGCTGGATTTACGAACGGGCACACAGGGCATGTGCCCCGGGGCCACCAAGCCCCCTGGAGGTCAGGGTCCCCCCAGACAGCATATTAACGCGTCATAAGCCATGGAAAAATGTGTAGAATTGCAGGAAATTAGCTTTAAATCTGCAACATTTTCTCTCAGCGTCATGGCAAAATGTGTAGAATTGCAGGAAATGAGCTTTGAATCTGCTAAGTTTTCTCTCAGCCTCATGAGAAAATGTGTAGAATAGCATGATAAAACTGCACATTGTTCTCTGTGTGAATTGTGTTTCATTTAAGGAAATTCGCTGTCCCCCCCCCAAAAAAAAAATAATAATACATATTTTGTTTTTGTGTGTGGGACCCCGAATCTGGCCCTGCTTGTTCATCTCTCCATCATTCATCTTTGTCCATGTCTTCTTCTTTGGGTGGCGTCCCCACATCTACTGTAATCTTTGTGAACAGGTCGTGCTTTTCAACTGTGACAACTTTGTACTCGAGAGAGTTGAGGCCATCGGTATCCATCGTCATTAACGTGTGAGCTATTCTCTTGAACCTGCAGGGCAAAATAATCAACTGTCAACAACATTTGGAGGATAGTTGGGGAACAGGTGGCAGTAAGAAATGTGAGGGGGAATCTAGTGAACGTGGTTGTTCTGAAGCTTTACCTCTGAGGATTGGCGTTGTTATTTTGGTCTCTTTCGTGACGGATCATCCGGCATTGTCCGACTACGCCGTCCGGACGAGAGATGGACATTCCTCTGTTATTCAACCTACGGAAATCAAACCAATGATAGGAATTTGATTAAATTGATTTTAAAGGAAAAAAATCACCCTTTTCCAGAACAAAATGCATAATCTCCAGCACCACCGCAATGTCAACATAATGTGACAACGGCAGGTTTCTATGTTTTGTAGTCGAAAAGATAAGTGATAAGTGTTAAGTGAAAGATGTGTTTCCGATGACGTCATCCGGAGATACTGATCATGTGATTTTATGAGCAGGCAAAAGTTAGTAAGATTAAGAGTTATGCTATACTACATGTTTATGGGGTTAGACATTTTCTTACCTGTTGAAAATGTCGTCATCTTCACCACCCCAGCCCCAGTAGTTGTTGGGAAAGCCGTTGACTTTCAGGAACTGCTCCTTACTCAATGATGAGACACCGCCAAAGTACTGATTATAGGGCAAACTATGAATGAGACAAAGACAAACAAAAAAAATCTATATGCTCAATCAGATATACATATATACTATTAGCTGTGATGGCCGAGTGGTTGTGGCATTGGACTTGATGGGCTCTCTCTTGATTGTCCTCTGTAGCTCAGTAAGTAGAGCATTGAGCTTGTAATGTCAGGATAGTGGATTTGATTCCTGGGGACAAATGTATGCACGCATGACTAAGTCACGTTTGGATAAAAGTGTCTGCTAAATGACATATATTATGATATATTATAGTTTCCTGTTCTGTTGTGCTGTGCCTCCGAAGGTGTGAATGGAAGAAGTGTGAGGGATCTATTCAATCCGTACCGCTTAAGTTCCGTGTTGTAACCTGAATTACATTTAGAAGCAATGTTCCTGTGTTAGTGGAGACTGCATTTACGGTAAACGCTGCATATGTCGGTTCAATCGGAAAATACCTTTACATTTAAATCGCGCAATCTGTAACGCTTCAGCGATACAGATTGAACCCAGCCCTTAGCGTCCTTTCCCCCTGGGTAATACTGTAGGTATGAGGAAACATTAACAACAACTCTGGCATTTACCGTAATCATAACAATGAGTCAGCGTTTATCATAACAATGAGTCAGCGTTTAATCATTTAAAGTGATAGTTCACTCCAAAAGAAAGGTTATCGGTTGAGGTCTGCACCGTACTGTAGCACTGCAATAGGACATCACACGTACTTGAAACCAAACTTGTCCATGGAGACAGACAGGTGTCTGGGCTGGCTGAAGCATTTGTAGGTGTTGCGGTCATCCATGGGGATGATGTCCACGTCACTGAACACAAAGCAGTCGTAGTCATACTCTTTCAGGGCCTCAGCATAGCCAATGTTCATCAGCTTGGCCCTGTTGAACGTGTTCTCTCCATCCTAATAAAGTTAAAAGGCGTCCTCAAGATGAAGATGAAACATCTTACTGTAGACTACATAATTTAAGGAACAGTTTTCTGGAAACACATTAGTCCTAATCTTGGACTTAATAGCATGCTGAATGGAGAATATCCATTGTAATAGCTATTTAGTCCAGAATTAGGCTTAATCTGTTTCCCGGAAACAGGCGTTACATGTTTGATTCAAGTGTTTAAATGTAAGTGTTAAATGTAAGTTTTACATTTCCAAATGTGTGTTGTACTGTACCTGATTGATGACGTAGACACCATAGTCCAGCTGTTGGCGCTGAAGGATGGGATGGAGGTAGTAGAGCCAGAACTTGAGGTGATTGTCGCGATTGCGGAAGGGGATGATGAGAGCAACCTTCTGGAGGGCGACGCAGTCATGTGGTTTGTAGCGACCTCCTTCCTGCAGACCTGGGTTCTCCTTCCTCACTGTGTCCAAGCTGACTGGCGTAGAGAACTCAACCCTGAGAGGCCCCACTGCAGATCAGGAAAAAAGTGAAAATGAACTTATAATAATAATAATAATATGCCATTTAGCAGACGCTTTTATCCAAAGCGACTTACAGTCATGCGTGCATACATTTTTTTTGTGTATGGGTGGTCCCGGGGATCGAACCCACTACCTTGGCGTTACAAGCGCCGTGCTCTACCAGCTGAGCTACAGAGGACCACAACTTAAAATCTATTAATGTGGCGACTTGATGCCTTTAGAAATGGTATTGATAGAGAATTGTGTTTATTGTTTTCCATGTTACCATGTACCAAGAAGTGGAGAGGGATCTGGGCATTTCTTTAATTCTTCGGTCACAAGGGGGGTCTTGTGGGTTTTGGTCTCTGTAGTTTCTGAAAAATAAAATATTCAATTGGTTCAGGTGCTGGACAAAAGAAAATGTGAATGCCTTGCAAAAGTATTATTTAGACCCCTTGGATTTCTTCTAATTTTATTGTGTTACAAAGTGGGATTAAAATGGAATTCATGTAAAAAAAAAAATTCAACAATCTATACAAAATACTCTGTGGAAGACATTTTAAATATATTTAAAGATAAATAAAAAATGTATAACTAAAATATAGTTGTTGCATCAGTATTCAGCCCCTTTGTTTAGCCAAGCCTAAATTAGTTCAGGAGTAAAATTTAGCTTAACAAATCACATAATAAGTTAAATGGACTCACATTCCATTTCTGTCGCTGTCCATTTTGAAAGTGCTGAACGAATAGGCCTACCTCATCACAGCTCGTTTGCTTGCACTTGCTTATACTTAGAGCTAAGTGTTAATGATGTAAGAACAAACATTATGAATTTACTGAACATAAATGTAATAATGTTTGTGTATGGTTCAAAACTCATGTCGGCATTTGTGATTATTGGAGAATGCGGTTCTTATCGATTTACACAAATCCACAAGCAGTCAGTAGAAACTTTATTAATTTAAGCAAGTCAGCCATATCAGCTATGGCTTTTAAAAAGGCAGTAAATGAGGCTGAATGAACTGTTTCGCTGCCAGACGAGGCTCCGCTGATAGCCAGGTGTAGCAGTAGTAAGGGTTCTCTCCATGTTGCTGAAAGGAAAGCCCCGTTGTCGAGACAGCTTTATGTAGGCCCTAAGAGTTTACGGGCACTGTTTGTCACCGTTATTGTGCAATTAATGTATTGTTTAGTGTTGTGTTGTGTAGTGGCTTTGCTGGCATGCATAAAAAACGGATTGGTTGAGTTTGCCCCACCAAGATTTACATGCTAAAATCACCACTGCATATTTGTATACATTTACATTTACATTTTAGTCATTTAGCAGACGCTCTTATCCAGAGCGACTTACAGTTAGTGAGAAACTTGTTTTAATTGTTAAACTATTATTCAAAATGAACTAGTGTCAATGTTGATTAATCAACAATCCTGCAATAAAGAAGGGAAGGGGTTCTGTCTCTAATGTGTCTGTGTTGTATTCTCAAATGAACATTTCCTTTTTGTCTAGTTGTAAGATCTCCAATCTGTTTTATTTGATTGTCACTCTCTCTCAGTATATCAGCTATCTGAATCCATTTAGCAGCTTATCATACGGCATGCATCGCCAGTGCAGCCATAGGCCTTCAGTATGATGGCATTACTGGCCTTATGGGCATCTGTCATCTGAAGCAGAGAATAGCTACAGTGCATTTGGAAAGTATTCAGACCCCTTGACTGTTTCCACATTTTGTTACGTTACAGCCTTACTCTAAAATTGATTTAATTATTTTCCCCTCATCAATCTACACACAATACCCCATAATGACAAAGAAAAAAAACAGGTTTTAAGAAATATTTGCAAAATGTATTTAAAAAAATACTGAAATGCTACATTTACATAAGTATTCAGACCCTTTACTCAGTACTTTGTTGAAGCACCTTTGGCAGCGATTACAGCCTAGAGTCTTCTTGGGTATGACGCTACAAGCTTGGCACACCTGTATATGGGGAGTTTCTCCCATTCTTCTCTGCAGATCCTCTCAAGCTCTGTCAGGTTGGATGGGGAACGTCGCAGCACAGCTATTTTCAGGTCTCTCCAGAGATGTTCGATCGGGTTCAAGTCCGGGCTTTGGCTGGGCCACTCAAGGACATTCAGAGGCTTGTCCCGTGGCCACTCCTGCATTGTCTTGGCTGTATGTTTAGGGTCATTGTCCTGTTGGAAGGTGAACCTTTGACCCAATCTGAGGTCCTGAGCGCTCTGGAGCAGGATTTCATCAAGATGGTGGTCCTCTGTAGCTCAGCTGGTAGAGCACGGCGCTTGTAACGCCGGGGTAGTGGGTTCGATCCCCGGGACCACCCATACACAAAAAAAATGATGCACGCATGACTGTAAGTCGCTTTGGATAAAAGCGTCTGCTAAATGGCATATTATATTATTATTATTATTATTATTATAACATCTCTCTGTACTTTGCTCCGTTCATCTTTCGCTCGATCCTGACTAGTCTCCCAGTCCCTGCCGCTGAAATACATCCCCACAGCATGATGCTGCCACCACCATGCTTCACCGTAGGGATGGTGCCAGGTTTCCTCCAGACGTGGCACTTGGCATTCAGGCCAAATAGTTCAATCTTGGTTTCATCAGACCAGAGAATCTTGTTTCTCATGGTCTGAGAGTCCTTTAGGTGCCTTTTGGCAAACTCCAAGGAGGCTGTCATGTGCCTTTTACTGAGGAGTGGCTTCCATCTGGCCACTCTACCATAAAGGCCTGATTGGTGGAGTGCTGCAGAAATGGTTGTCCTTCTGGAAGGTTCTCCCATCTCCACAGAGGAACTCTGGAGCTCTGTCAGAGTACCTATCAGGTTCTTGGTCACCTCCCTGACCAAGGCCCTTCTCCCCGATTGCTCAGTTTGGCCGGGCGGACAGCTCTAGGAAGAGTCTTGGTGGTTCCAAACTTCTTCCATTTAAGAATGATGGAGGCCACTGTGTTCTTGGGGACCTTCAATGCTCCTGAAACTTTTTGGTACCCATCACCAGATATGTGCCTTGACACAATCCTGTCTCGGCACTCTACGGACAATTCCTTCGACCTCATGGCTTGGTTTTTGCTCTGACATGCATTGTCAAATGTGGGACCTTATATAGACAGGTGTGTGCCTTTCCAAATCATGTCCAATCAATTGAATTTACCACAGGTGGACTCCAATCAAGTTGTAGAAACGTGTTAAGAATGATCCATGGAAACTGGATGCACCTGAGCTCAATTTCGACTGTCATTGCAAAGATTCTGAATACTTACGTAAATACGTTTATTTTATTTTTATAAATGTGCAAGAATTTCTAAAAACCTGGTTTTGCTTTGTCATTATGTGGTATTGTGTGTAGATTGATGAGGGAAAATGTTTGTTTAATCCCATTTTATAATTAGGCTGTAACGTAACAAAATGCGCTGTACATCTTGTTCTTGCCCTCTCAAGGGACGCCATTTTTCCATCGGTGATGCACTGTCACAGTGTTGCCAACTCCTCAGTAAGGAAAGTAGCTATTGGCTGTCCTAAAAGTCGCTAATTTGCATAAATTGCCATTCGTATGTAATTGTGATGGATGCTGTAGGAGAGGAATAACGTCGTGGGAGAGACTACAAGTGAGTAAAAAACACCCTAAATATGTTTAGAACTGCAAATGAACTTCCTTCTGTCGATTCTTTTTTTTTTTATGTCAGTCAGTGCGGGATCGGCCAGCGGCGGCTTCCCGCATGCGCGATTCATTTGCAGTCATACAGAACATATCCTGCTCTGACAGCAGCTGGGAGGGACTGCTGCGAGGACTGGGCCGCCTGTGAGTGCTTTGGGACGGGGGAGGGCCAACGAGCAGCGGCGGCAGAGTAAGAACGATACGTGCATCCACGTCTCCAAAAGTCCCCTATAACACCAGAAAAAGTCGCTAGATTTGTCGCTAGTCGCTTTTTTGAAAATCTGTCGCTAGAGGGGTCTGAATACTCGCTAAATATAGCGACAAAGTCGCTAAGTTGGCAACACTGCACAGCACCGCTTCCACGGGCGTGTGGGGGATGGTTCTTAAAATGTAACATCCAATCAAAATCTTGCAGCGGACCATTCAAATCGTTTTTGCAATACATAATTATCCAGATCTCCAAGGGAGGCGTGACAATGATGTGATTTTGTAGGTATGGTAACGTGAGACTAACACATTGGTAACCTGAGAATCATGATGTTACATCATTCATACCTGTTGGTCATACCAATTTCACTATGTATGTATTTAATGTACTTCTACTGTGTGAGTTAAGAAATATAACGCTATATGAAAGCTATGCTCAAATAATGTCATCAATAATAGCCTTTTAGCGTACTATGCAATACATGTGCAATGAAATGACATCATTAAAATCTTATTTTCAAATGTCTTCAGTCTTTTGTGACCTTATTTTTAAAATATATCATAGTAGTGTCAAAATGTCCATCTATTTGCATATATTTAGAAGCTATACAGCACATTACTTACCATTTTCTTTCATTATTTGTTCTTTCCAGAAGTCTGACTCTAAGCGGATAACTCTGTAATAGACATTCGAGGTGCTCAGTTGATACCAGCAATATACTGAGATAGAAAAGAGACCTAAAAGCAAAAGGCAGCAGAATAGTTTTTTCAGCATCTCACCGTTGTGTGCCGTGAATCAAAGGCTACAAAACAAAAGTTTACTGGTAACCAGCTTCCACACCACATTCACTTAATGGTGTGCTCGACCTGCCTTGCCAGTTTTTCTGCCAACATTGGACGTCAGATTACAAAACAACAATTGACCAACCTTATACATTTTGTGAAGCACTTTAACGTCACATAGAAACCAAGCTGTTGACAAGCCCCTGAACACCACTGACAGTATCGGTATCTTGACATCTAAGTTTCTAGCGGCATTAGCCGCCACTGGGCTATGGTAGATGTAATGGGAAATTATTTGATTAATTATTTTCCTGTATTCGACTTACTGTGGATATGGATTGATATGGAATAAACATGATTGTATGTGCGGGAAGACGCAGACAGATGCATTCATTCCCTTGGGGGAAGGGAAACAGGAGTTAACCAAGTATATAATATAATAATATGCCATTTAGCAGACGCTTTTATCCAAAGCGACTTACAGTCATGCGTGCATACATTTTTTATGTATGTATGTTTAAGTAACACATTTAATTAAGTAGTTGTCACTTGTTAATCTATAATTATCTGTTGTAATAACAGTGCCTTCAGAAAGTATTCACACCACTTGAATTTTTCCACACTTTGTTGTGTTACAGCCTGAATTTAAAATGGATTCAATTTAGATTTTGTGTCACTGGGCTACACACAATACCCCCACAATGTCAAAGTAAAATTGTGTTTTTAGACATTTTTACAAATTAATTAAAAAGGAAAAGCTGAAATGTCTTGAATCAATAAGTATTCAAACCCTTTGTTATGGCAAGCCTAAATAAGTTCAGGAGTAAAACTGTGCTTAACAAGTCACATAATAAGTTGTATGGGCACACCTGTTAATTGAAATGCATTCCAGGTGACTATGTAGTGTCTGAAGGTCTATTGATTTTGCTGATGTTTGCAAATGGTGTAATAGATGAACTTTACTCTGCTTTGCTGAAGCATTTGGAAAAGCATTGCTACATAGGTTTCTTGGAATAGAGGACATTTGGAGCCGGGGATTGGTTTATTAAAATCACGCCATACTATGTCACATAGGATATAAATAGCATGTCTTAAACAAAGAAGGTGAGAGACAACATATTGGATCAACAGATTGGCCGTTTCTCTCCAGATATAACTGCAGATATCTGTAAATTAATACTGTGAACTTTGATACAATAAATCTTTATAATCAAAGAACAGTGTAAGCGGACATCTTATCATCACAGCATAATTAGCAACGTTGACTTGGACACCACATTTAATGGCGACAAGGTTTTTGGGACGTGCTACATCTTTTCTCTGCATTCCATTCATGGGCTACGAAGTGACTCCCGCTCAAGACGCCGGCAGATAAGGTGAGATTTCTCACAGTTCTTTGGGCGCTGGTCGGTTCGTGTGCTTGTGTCTGTGTTTGTTCAGATGTACCGTCAAAGGACTTGTGTGTGCGCTTTGCTGTTATTTGCTGTGGGATGAGAGTCCGTTCTAAATTTCTAACTTTGTTTGCGTTGGAAACAACATAAACAGGGGGGAGAGTCTATAGAAATTATTAACACTGGACACACCGGTATTTGGCTTGAATAAAATTAAAAGGAGTGTCCAGGAAAAACATGAAGGAATAAGGCCAGGAAATAAGGAAAAGTATACTTTTAGGACGTCGCTGATTTAAGGAAGCCCTCAAAACGAGGCGATCATTATGATGGGCCTTGAATCTTGATAGTTATTAGATTAACTCTCAAGTCAGTTCTGGTGAACTGCAGATTGTAGAAGATATATTCAATTGTATGTTACCTCTCAGAATCTATTTGACGAAGTATTTGTCTGAAGTAATCCTCTCATTGGATGTCTACAACCTGAGGTAGCAGAAATTTAGGAAGGAATAGAAAGGAAAATAGAAGCGACGGTAGCATGCTTATTTTATTGTATGAACGGATGCATTCTTGTTTAAACTGTGTATGCGTGTGTGTATGAGAGGAATGGAGCCTGTGTGTGTGTGTGAGACAGAGAGAGCCGCTGCATGTCTGTACATCTGATGTGTTCCAGCTGTGTGTCGACTCATGTTAGGATAAGATCTATGTTAGAGATATATACATATATATATATGTTTTGGTTGAGAACAGGGATTTTTGTTTTCATAAGGAAATATAAGCCCCCTAGAAGGAAGTTAAGGTTAAAAAATCTTATGAGTCTCCGTTTGTGAGAACGTTAATAATTGTTAACTATATATGAGCCCCCTGGAAGGACATTAAGTTTAAAAATCTTATGAGTCTCTATAAAAAGAGAACGTTTACTAACTAATCATGAGCCTACAGGGAGGACTTTTTTAAGAGTGTATAGAGATGTTTTGTAATTGATAACAACATAACTATAAATCTGCAGATTAGGATAAGTGAAGATAAGAAACTTCGAAGCAGGATTTGTGTTCTATATTCTGTGTTCCGTGTTCGTTTGTGAGTTTTGTTAAGTGTTATTGTTTGTTAATGGGAGGAGAGAACGGAGCGACAGCGGGTCTGTCTACTCTGTTGTTTGGCTTGGAGAGAGAGCTGCTTGGGAGAGCTCTGTTCACCCTGAAATCGCATTGGTGACTGAACTACGCATGCGTGGGATTTTATGAGTTTAGAGTTACGTAGACAGAGAGGGAGCAGACAGAGACTTGCACACAAGTGGAATGTTCTGTTTGTTGAATTAACTGTTGCTTGGCTGTGGAACTGTTTGGTTGATATCGGTTGAGTTGATGAATGAGAGATATGTTGATGGATTAAAAAATAATAATAATTAAATAAATAAATAAAATAAAATGTTATTGAGCTATTTATAATATTCCTGAGTTAAGCTGTTTGCTTATTTCTTAGCGTGAATGTGAACATAAGTATGCATAAAATACTAAATTGTTGTCTGTTCCTTTGTTCTTCTGTCATATGAGAGACGAGAAGGAGGAGACAGAGAGAGAGAGAGAAGGTGCTGACCAGTACATCAAGCGACAACAATCAAGTCCAATCAAGGCCAGTACTGTTCTTATCCACAAAACCTACTTTCCCTTACAGGATATAATAGATACAATGTGTATGCATATAATATTTCATGTTGTGACCATTTCACAGGAACTTGTCAACAGACTGATGAATTGATGTAATTGATGATTGCACATTAGAGTTTTTGTGAATGACTTGTTTTGATTAGAGTTGTGTTGGAAATCCAGCACTGACATTATTCTGTAAAATTAAGGTAATTGGGTGATTAATAAGCAATTGGATTGTGAGTGCTATAGTGTTGCTGGATTACAGGTCCTTCCTTTTTACAGGTCCTTATTTTACAGGTCCTTATTTACAGGTCCTTATTTTCCCTCCTTTCCTTTACTTTTCCTGATCAGATGTGGTAAGATTGCCACTAATCAATAATTTGGTAAAATAAAATTCATAAAATAAATTGATATATTGACTCTGGCTGCCAATGCGGGATGGAATGAGAGGGCCCTCATCGACCACTACAGGTGCAGCCTAAGGGAGGACGTTCGTCGGGAGTTGGCCTGCAGGGACACCAACCTAAGCTTCGATCAGCTGGTGGACATGTCGATTCGCCTAGATACTCTGTTGGCTACCCGCGGACGTCCGGAGTCGGGGCCGTCCATTCCATCCCCCAGCACTTCCGAGCCGAGCCCTATGGAGCTTGGGGGTGCTGGTGCTAGGGAGACGAGGAGAGAGACCAGGAGAGAGGCCGTCCCCTGCACCAACTGTGGCCGCAGAGGACACACTGCGGTTCAGTGCTGGGGAGGGTCTCCTAGGAATCGAGGCAGTAGGCAACGCACTGATGAGTCATTCCAGGTGAGTAAGCACCCAACTCACCCAGAGCTCTCTGTTGTACATATGTGTATTAAAGTTGTGTTTCCCGAGGTTTCTTCTCACTCCCAGCATAAGGCGCTAGTAGATTCAGGCGCAGCTGGGAATTTTATCGATCGCTGGTTCACGTATAAGTTAGGGATTCCTATTGTACCAGTTGATGTGCCCATCCCCATTCATGCCCTAGATAGCCGCCCTTTGGGGTCGGGATTGATTATGGAGGTCACAGCGCCACTTAAGATGAAGACGCAGGAGGGCCATGAGGAGATTATACAGTTGTATTTGATTGACTCTCCTGTGTTTCCCGTGGTGTTGGGGCTTCCCTGGTTGACATCTCATGACCACAACATTTCATGGCAACAGAGGGCTCTCAAGGGATGGTCTGATCAGTGTGTCGGGCGGTGTGTAGGTGTTTCCGTAGGGGCAACGACGGTGGAAAGTCCGAACCAAATTCCCACCATGCACATTCCTCCTGAGTATGCCGATTTGGCACTCGCCTTCTGTAAAAAGAAGGCGACTCAATTACCACCTCATCGACAGGGGGATTGTGCGATAGACCTCCAGGTAGGCGCTGTGCTTCCTCATAGTCATGTGTATCCTCTGTCTCAGGAGGAGACGGCAGCTATGGAGACACACGTCACCGAATCTCTGAGACAGGGATAAATACGGCCGTCCACTTCCCCTGCGTCCTCAAGTTTATTTTTTGTGAAGAAGAAGGATGGGGGTTTACGCCTGTGTATTGATTACCGTGGTCTCAATCAGATTACAATCAAATACAGCTATCCTCTCCCTCTGATTGCTAGTATGACGGAGTCATTACACGGTGCGCGATTCTTCACAAAATTGGATCTCAGGAGCGCGTACAACCCTTGTGCGCATTAGGGAGGGAGATGAGTGGAAGACAGCATTCAGTACCACCTCGGGTCACTATGAGTACCTCGTCATGCCATACGGGTTAATGAATGCTCCTTCAGTCTTCCAATCATTTGTGGACAAGATTTTCCGGGATTTGCATGGACAGGGTGTAGTGGTGTATATTGATGACATTCTAATATACTCCGCTACACGAGCCGAGCATGTGTCCCTGGTGCGTCGGATGCTGGGTAGATTGTTGGAGCATGACCTGTATGTGAAGGCGGAGAAATGTCTGTTTTTCCAGGAGTCCATCTCCTTCCTGGGACATCGGTTGTCCGCGTCAGGGGTGGAGATGGAGATTGACCGCGTTTCAGCCGTGCGTAATTGGCAGACTCCCACCACGGTGAAGGAGGTGCAGTGGTTTTTGGGTTTTGCCAATTACTACCGGAGGTTTATCCGGGGCTTTGGACAGGTAGCAGCTCCCATCACCTCCCTGCTAAAGGGGGGCCCGGTGCGTTTGCAGTGGTCGGCTGAGGCGGACAGGGTGTTTAGACATCTGAAGGACCTGTTCACCTCGGCTCTGGTGCTGGTACATCCGGATCCCTCTTTGGCGTTCCAAGTTGAAGTGGATGCGTCCGAGGCGGGGATCGGTGCCAGTCTCAGCGCTCGGGCACGCCTCCAAAACTCCGCCCCTGTGCTTTCTATTCGAAGAAGCTCAGTCCGGCGGAACGCAGTTATGACGTGGGGGACAGGGAGCTGCTAGCGGTGGTCCAAGCCCTGAAGGTGTGGAGGCATTGGCTTGAGGGGGCTAAACACCCTTTTCTCATTCTGACTGACCATCGTAACCTGGAGTACATCCGGGCAGCGAGGAGACTGAACCCTCGTCAGGCTAGGTGGGCCATGTTTCGTACCCGGTTTGTATATAAGCTCACTTATATACCAGGGTCACAGAACGCTAAGGCAGACGCCCTGTCCCGACGATATGACACAGAGGAGAGGTCCATTGAGCCCACTCCCATACTTCCGGAGTCTTGTCTGGTGGCACCGGTGGTGTGTGAGGTCGATGCGGAAATCGAGCGGGCGTTACGTGCCGACCCTACTCCCCCAGAGTGTCCAGAGGGGCGGAGGTACGTGCCGCTCGAGGTCCGTGATCGACTGATATATTGGGCTCACACGTCACCCTCCTCTGGTCATCCTGGTATTGGTCGGACAGTGCAAAGCCTTAGCGGGAAGTACTGGTGGCCCACCTTAGCTAGGGACGTGAGGGTTTACGTTTCTTCCTGCTCGGTGTGCGCCCAGTGTAAGGCGCCTAGACACCTGCCCAGAGGGAAGTTACAACCTCTACCCGTTCCACAACGGCCGTGGTCTCACCTATCGGTGGATTTTGTCACGGACCTTCCCCCCTCCCAGGGGAATACCACGATCTTGGTCGTTGTGGATCGGTTTTCTAAGGCCTGCCGTCTCATTCCTATGCCAGGTCTTCCTACAGCCCTACAAACGGCCAACGCCCTGTTTACTCATGTCTTCCGGCACTATGGGGTGCCTGAGGATATAGTGTCTGATCGGGTCCCCAGTTCACCTCTAGAGTCTGGAGGGCGTTTATGGAACGTTTGGGGGTCTCGATTAGCCTTACCTCGGGTTTTCACCCTGAGAGTAATGGGCAGGTGGAGAGAGTAAACCAGGATGTGGGTAGGTTTCTGAGGTCCTATTGCCAGGACCGGCAGGAGGAGTGGTCGGGGTATATCCCCTGGGCAGAGATAGCCCAAAACTCACTCCGCCACTCCTCCACTAATTTTACGCCTTTTCAGTGTGTCCTGGGTTATCAGCCGGTCCTGACACCCTGGCATCAGAGCCAGATCGAAGCCCCAGTGGTGGATGAGTGGTTTCGGCGATCGGAGGAAACCTGGAACGCTGCGCATGTCCATCTGCAGCGGGCTATCAGACGGCAAAAGGCGAGCGCTGATCGCCACCGCAGTGAGGGTCCGGTTTATGCACCGGGAGATCGGGTCTGGCTCTCGACCCGAAACCTGCCCCTTCGCCTGCCCTGCCGGAAGCTGGGTCGGCGGTTTGTGGGGCCATTTAAAGTCCTGAGGAGATTGAACGAGGTATGTTATAGGTTACAACTGCCCATTAATTACCGCATTAACCCCTCGTTCCATGTGTCTCTCCTCAGGCCGGTGGTAGCTGGTCCACTCCAGGAGAATGAGATACGAGAGGCTCCTCCGCCCCCACTAGACATCGAGGGGGCTCCGGCGTACTCAGTCCATTCCATCGTGGATTTGAGTCGTCGGATGGGGGGTCTGCAGTATCTCGTGGAGTGGGAGGGGTACGGTCCGGAGGAACGGTGCTGGGTCCCTAGGAGGGACATCCTAGATCCCTCCCTGTTGAGGGATTTCCACCGGAGTCATCCGACTCGCTCTGCTCCGCGTCCTCCTGGCCGTCCCCGAGGCCGGGGTCGGCGCACGGCTGGAGCCACGCGTCAAGGGGAGGGGGGGGGGGTACTGTCACGGATTCAGCCGAGGCTGCTCCTCCTCCTTGCTCGGGCAGGCTTCGGCGTTCGTCGTCCCCGGAGTACTAGCTGCTGCCGATCGATGTTTCGGTGTTTGTCTTGTTTGGTCTTTATTGTTTACACCTGTTTCCCATTATGTTGGATTGTATTCCCTATATTAACCCCTGTCTCTCATTGGTATTTTGTGTGTTATTGTTTGTTGTCATTCCGTCAGTTCTGTATGTACGGGTCTTTGTGCTTTCCTCCCTGTTTGGAGGTTTGTTGTTTTGTACGTTGATTTGACTGTGTTCAGTAAAAAACGTTGCCAGCCGCTCTGTGTCCTGCTTTTGACTTCGCTACGGCATACAAGTCGCGTGACAGATCAAGAACATTGGACTTACTCCACAGTACTAACTTAAATGACAGAGTATATCGAAAGCACTCAACCGTCAAAGCATTGTTTCCTCAAAATAAAACATTTTGTTTCTTACTGTTCCTCAAAGCACTGTTGAAAAATATCCCATACAATAATTCCTTTTACAGTGAGGACGAGTGACGAGCTTGGTATTGATAAACTCACAGGAAAATAACTATGCTTTGGAGGGAGAAAACCTAAAGGGAATCGATCCCTTGGTTATCTGTTACTGGGCTCTCTGTTGAGAGTGCTATTGCACGGTAACATATCAGTCAATACGGTAGCACAAGGTGCCACTTGTGAAGGTTGGCTTTTGGGGTCAAAGGTACGTCACATGACTGCAACTAGGAAGCTGTTCTTTGAGAGATATCAGTAGATAGTCCTTAAAAGCAACAACAGAAACGACTATCTTTTATGTTACTTCCTGAAAGTGGTTCCAACATGATAAGAGGCAACATGTGAGTACAATTCTAATTATGGCTAACTACTGGATCAGTTATAAAGTCAAGGTTGATAACTGTTAATCCGTACATTTTACTAATTTGTTCATGGAGGAAATTATTCAGTCTGAAAGTCCACTTTCCTTTTTTAATGATTTATTTATTTTTGTCGTGAAGGGGCTCTCCTAACCAGACCTGTGACAGTGGTGTATCCATGGACCTCTTCCTGCACTATTCTCTTATTCCATCGGTAAGGGGTCTCTGTGTGACCATACGGTACAGTAACATCAAGGTAACACTTTACTTGACACCTGTATTGTGTCACAATACCCCATAACGCCAAGGTGGAATTATGTTTTTGGATTTTATTACAAATTAATTAATAAACATAATATTCAACCCCTTTTTTATGGCAAGCCTAAATAAGTTCAGGAGTAAACATGTACTTAACAAGTCACATAATAAGTTGCATGGACTCACTCTGTGTGCAATAATAGTGTTTAACATGACTTCCTCATCTGTAAAGTCCCTCAGTCGAGCAGTGAATTTCAAACACAGATAATGTTTTCCAATGCCTCGCAAAGAAGGGCACCTATTGGTAGAAAACATGCAGACATTGAATATCGCTTTGAGCATGGTGAAGTTATTAATTACACTTTGGATAGTGTATCAATAAACCCAGCCACTACAAAGATACAGGCGTCCTTCTTAACTCAGTTAGCGGAAAGGAAGGAAACCGCTCAGGGATTTCACCATGAGGCCAATGGTGACTTTAAAATAGTTACAGAGTTTAATGGCTGCAATAGGAGAAAACTAAGGATGGATAAACAACATTGTAGTTAGTCCACAATAATAGGAGAAAACTGAGGATGGATCAGCATCAGCACCATTGTAGTTACTCCACAATACTAACCTAATTTACTGAGTAAAAAGAAGGAAGCCAGTACAGAATAAAACTATTCCAAAACATGCACCCTGTTTGCAACAAGGCACTAAAGTAAAACTGTAAAAATGTGGTAAAGAAATGTACTTTATGTCCTGAATACAAAGTGTTATGTTTGGGACAAACACAACACATCATTGAGTATCACTCTTCATATTTTCAAGCATGATGGTGGCTGCATCATGTTATGGGTATGCTTGTCATCGGGAAGGACTAGGGAGTTTTTGGGGGGATAAAAAAGAAACTGAATAGAGGTAAGCACAGGCAAAATCCTAGAGGAAAACCTGGTTCAGTCTGCTTTCGAACAGACACGGAGACAGATTCGCCTTCAGCAGGACAATAACCTAAAACACAAGGCCAAATATACACTGGAGTCGCTTAGCAAGACCGCATTGAATGTTCCTGAGTGGCCTAGTTACAGTATTGAAAATCTATGGCAAGACTTGAAAATGGCTGTCTTATCAACAACCAACTTGACAGAGCTTGAATAATTTTTTAAAGAATAATTAAAATTAAAATTATAATTATCATTAAAAAAATAAGCAAACACGTTTGGTGTTCGCCAAAAGGCATGTGGGAGACTCCCCAAACATATGGAAGAAGGTACTCTGGTCAGATGAGACTAAAATTGAGATTTTTGGCCATCAAGGAAAACGCTATGTCTGGCGCAAACCCAACACCTCTCATCACCCTTGTAGTCCCGTGTAGCTCAGTTGGTAGAGCATGGCGTTTGCAACACCAGGGTTGTGGGTTCGTTTCCCACGGGGGACCAGTATGAGAAAAAAAAAATGTATGCACTCACTAACTGTAAGTCGCTCTGGATAAGAGCGTCTGCTAAATGACTAAAATGTAAATGTAACACCATCCCCACAGTGCAGCATGGTAGTGGCAGCATCATGCTGGTCAGAATTGAAGGAATGATGGATGGCGCTAAATTCAGGGAAATTCTTGAGGGAAACATGTTTCAGTCTTCCAGAGATTTGAGACTGGGACGGAGGTTCACCTTCCAGCAGGACAATGACCCTAAGCCAGGGGTGTCAAATGTCCGGCCCACGGGCCGGATCAGGCCCGCAAACGGGTTTAATCCGGCCCGCGAGATGATTTTGAAAAAAATATATATATATATATATATATATATTTGTAAAGTATAAAAATGCGCTGCAATTTTTCTATAAAATAAACTGCTGTTCCAATTGCGTCCACTGGATGGCGCAATAGCAATTGTATTAAGCAAGCAAACTGTTTATACCGGGGCAGAGCAAGTAGGTCAAGCACGTGCAGCCAATGAGCTACTTTGTTTTGCCCGCGATATTTATTACGGCTTCTACTTTTAACATTATGTGCTTTGGCACCCTCATTGCCCCAATATGTCTCTGTCAAAAAAGAGAAAAGTGGACACAGAGTGCAGAGTGTTCCAAGAAAAATGGTCATCCTATTTATTCACGGAATTGAATGGGAAAGCTGTATGTTTGGTGTGTTCAGAGCATGTTGCAGTGCTGAAAGAATATAACCTTCGTCGCCACTATGTGAGTCTTCATGTCGACAAATATGACAACTTTCAAGGACAGCGGAGATGAGAGAAGGTGAATGAACTGTTGGCGGGTCTGAAGAAACAGCAGTCTGTGTTTACTCACAGCCGAGACATCAGTGACGCTGCAGTGAAAGCTAGCTACCTCATTGCTAATGAAATCGCAGTGGCTTCAAAACCATTTAGTGAGGGTGAATTTGTAAAAACATGCATGATGAAGGCAGCGGAGATTGTGTGCCCTGAAAAGCGGCAGGCTTTTGCAAATGTCAGCCTGACAAGAAACACAGTTGCAGACAGGATTTCCGATCTTTCAGTGGATTTGGACAGCCAGTTGAAGCAAAAAGTAAAGTCATTTATTGCGTTTTCGGTTGCAATTGATGAAAGCACGGACATTACAGATGTTGCACAACTGGCCATTTTCATCCGCGGAGTTGATGACACATTGACCGTCACCGAGGAGTTCGTGGAGTTGGTGCCGATGACAGATACAACGACAGCAGCTGATATTTTTACCGCACTCGTCGGCGCGCTGGACAGGGTCGGAGTGGACTGGTCCGCGCTGTCAGCCTGGCTACAGATGGTGCGCCCTCAATGATTGGGAAAAAAGCAGGCGTTGTGACAAAGTTCAGAGAGAAAGTGCAATCTGCAAATGGAGGACATGATTTTTGGACTTTTCACTGTATTTTGCACCAGGAGGCTTTGTGTTGCAAGTCATTAAAGATGGATAACGTCATGAAGGTGGTCATCCAAACTGTTAATTTCATCCGATCCAGAAGCCTGAATCACCGTCAGTTTGACAGCCTTCTCAGAGAGAAAGACCACATCTATGGCCTGCCATACCACACTGAGGTAAGATGGTTAAGCCGAGGTGCTGTGCTGAGGCGTTTCTTTGATTTACGAGAAGAAATTGAACAGTTCATGGAAGAAAAGGGCAAACCAGTGTTAGAATTTCATTCCGCAGAATGGATGCAGGACCTTGCATTTATGGTGGATGTTACAGAGCACCTGAATAACTTGAGCAAACAGCTGCAAGGGCGCAATAAAGTTGTCACGCAGTATTATGACAGCATACGTTCTTTCAAGTTGAAGCTGTCATTGTGGGAGACGCAACTTGCCGGTGGTGATGCAGCTCACTTCCCCTGTCGGAAAAATGTGTGCGCGACCCAACATGTGGCAGACATGAAGCGGTTCAAAGATAAAATAACGGGACTGTTACGGGAGTTTGAGCAACGCTTTCAGATTTATGTTTATATGTTTTTATGTTGATGTGCTATTGTTTTTCATTGATTTTATTTTATTTGTATATTTAACCTATTCTTGACTCTGTGGTTCTTGCACTTGTTTGGGGAACAGGATTTCATTATTTGTATCTACATTTCTGCCTGAGAAATGACACCCTGATATAGTTTTGTGATCTGTGAAACAGTTCTGTTAATCACTGAGGCATTGTGTGTTTGTGTGTTCTTTTTCTTTAGAATTTTCAAATAAACTTGACGTGTTTTATGATTAATAGTGATGTTGTGCTTGTATTATTTTGGACACACTGTCCTCAGGCTCCAGATTTATGTTGTATGTAGATCGTATTAAAACAAAGAAAACTATCTGAAGTTGTTGTTTTCAAGTTATATATACCATGATTTTTCCGGTCCGGCCCACTTGGGAATAGATTTTCCTCCATGTGGCCCCTGAGCTAAAATGAGTTTGACACCCCTGCTGTAGCACTTAGAGATTTTTTTCAAAGAAAAGCGCGCTATTAAATTCAATGAATTATGTTTTATTCATACCCCAAGACATAATAAATAAATCAGTGTAAACATGAACATTTGTCTTTTTACAGGGAAACTGGAATGGACATTTTGATCAGGCATGGGGGGACGTGCTTGCCTGGCTACCAATCCACAATGCGCCGGCCAAACGCCACGGCCACTATCGTTTCTTCTCCACGTTGAGACTGGCTATGCTTCTTCCCCGACGACTTCTGGAATGCGAACACATTCAAACCGTTCTGATTGGTCCCAGAAACCAATGGTTCGTCCAGAGCTGGCCTACACGAATCATGAATCACGTCATTTTGACGTAAGCGCAAACAACTTCTAGGATACCAGGTTCAGACTGATCGATAGAGCAGCGAAATTAAATTCATGTTGAGTTGTCAGGCAACATCACCACACAAAGGACATCATCATGACCAGATGATAAATACATTGGCAAATAAAGGAAGAGGTCTCTGTTTTTTATATTTTTATATTGAACAACAGTTGAACAGCATTCTGTTTTTGTCTATGGGAGATTCCTATGGCTCACACATTACAAAAACACCACACTATAATACAAAATGTATAGCCCAATAGACATTCAACAACAACAAAAAATACATAAAATTCAAGTTCACAAAATATGACACATCTCTAGGTCTGAAACCTTTACATTCCATAGCCCTTGTTTGATGTAGAACAATAATACAGTATTGGTCAACCAAAAGTAATGCTGTCTTCCAATGATCCTTGAAAAGGTGAAAGGTCAGAGATGAAACATCACAACTCGTAAACTTGGGTATCAAAATTATCTCAGACTTTTCCACTTGTAATTCCAACATGGAGGATCGTTTAAGTGGTTATTTCAGAGTTGAAACCTCGTATTTCCGAATTTCTGATGGAAGTTGAAGGCAGCACTACACAAAGCTCTGCCGGTTGAGCAGCTTGAGGGACAAACGTGCCAATTAGTAGGTGGACATCATGACACCTCCTCAAAGATTCATACTAAGTCAGTTAGTAGATGTTACGGTTATACGGTATTGCAATATAACTGCTGCAGCCTCTGCAATAGGTTAAGCAATAGTTGTGCGCTGCCCTCTCTATCCAGCACCTCTCCTATGTACAGATGAAAATACCACAACAGAGATTTACATCCATAGCCGCGGGAAGTCGGGGTGTTGAGGGTGCTGCAGCACCCCCTGATAAATCAGAATGAAAACAAATTCCAATCCATCACATTCATCATGGTATATTATTGAGGGGGTCAAATTGGCCTGTCTCTAGTATTGAGGGGTCATGTACCCTTCCCCCGCAGGTTGTGCGCCTGGGTACCTGTCTGTGGTACAGGTAAAGTGTTACTACAACTCACTGAAGCAATAATAAAAAGGTTCAGGATATCTCCCAGGACCCCCATAATCAGCTCCAACACTCAAAGGTGAAGACATAGGAATGTAAAACTACAGCACTTCAACATGTATTTCATCATCTGTTAGCTGAGTGAAGTCCATTTGTGTCTCAAATGGCACCCTACTCCCTATATAATGCACTACTTTTGACCAGGCTCTGACCAGGGTCCATAGGACTTTGGTGAAAAGTAGTGCACTATATTATAGGGGATAGGGTGCCATTTGGGACACATCCTGACTCCTGTCAGCTGTGAAAGTTCTCACACCTGCTGCTTCATAATAACCACAGAGAGACTGTTAGATAGGGCACAATCACTGTCTACTCACTGACAACATGGCTGGAAAAGTAGTGATGCTGCTGTGTGTGATGCTCCTTGCCGCCTTTACAGGTCAAGTACTCCTGTTTTCTGTGTGATATCTTGGGGATTAATAAAGTTTCTTGAATTGAATTAAATATTCAGAGAAAGCATTGATTGAACCATGGAGTATTTCAGTATCTGTGAGGAAAGCTTGCTCCAGCCATCTGCTGGAGTCAAGGGACTATGAAACTATGTTGAGACTATTATGGCTAGGTGGCCAGATGATATACCAGTTTTAATGTACAGTACATGAGATGATGGTTAAATGTGTATCATGTTATCTAAACCTCCATGGGCTGACATTGTAATAACATTCTTGAGGTGATTTGAAAAAACATTGTAACATACTATTTGTTTTCTTCAGGCGCAGAAGAAGAAAACTCTAGACTTTACAGAAAGGTACGGCTGATCTTATGTTGAATATTTAATGTGAATGCTGCTTCTTAAACCAAACCTGGTGTGAATTCAGTTTGGGGTGAAGTTACAGATCAGGGATCAGATTCCCCTCCCCAATCATAATCTTAACCATTAGCAGGGAAAATGCAAAAAACAAGCTCAGCATCTAGGGACAATTTCACCCTATTCTTTGAATTCAGTGTGATGAAATATTCAGAATGTGGCAGCAGATAGAAATGAAGTCAATAGAGCCTGACACAATCGATCCCTATTCTATATGACATGCAATAATATCATACCTGTTCTACACAATGCATTTATATCTGAGCGTTATGCAATGTTACTCCTCTCCTGATTGCCCATGCCCTTGGTCTTAAGAGTAAATGTGAGATTGTTTTGCAGCCATCTTGTGGCGAGATGGTGGAGATCTTGGCTTGCCCTATGAACTTGGCTCCTGTGTGTGGCACTGATGGCAACACCTACCCCAATGAGTGTGCACTCTGTGTCCAGAGACAGTGAGTACTGTACATACCTTGGTTAAAGTACTATTTGAAATCATTTCAGATACTGGGCTTGAATGAGCTTGCCTGGTACAATGGAACCAATAGACTAGTTCCAAAATGGCTAACCCTGCCCATCAGGCACTCGAGACAAGTTAAAACACCCTAAAAGTATTTGAACAATTTCCCTGGGACACAGCTGCTCCTTTCTCACAGCCCTGTCCTGCCCTGTCTAACCTTGTCACTATAAGGCTGAGAGTCAGTTTGCAGAAACAACACTTAACACCTCCAGTAAAATACTGAAGTACAAGGGACTGAATTCAATCAAACCAGTATTTCAGGAAAATCCACATACTGTAGGCTCCTACAATGTAAAATTGTGCCCAGTAAAGTGCTTATGTAACCACGTTTCCATCCACAGTTTATGTGAGTAAAGTCATACCGTATTTTTAGAAAATCACGACAAGCTGTGATGAAAACAGGTAGTTTAGGTAACATTTTATAAATGCCGACAGATGGGCCTAATTTGTTCGACATGGTGGGATCTTTTTGTGTCGGTAAAATGAATTATGCGAGAAATGGTGGCGCAAATTTAAGCGCAAATATTGATATAATAACCATCATATCAAAGTAAACTTGAAGTCACGCGATGATATGCTGTGTAGTCCTCCCACAACAACTCGGGAAAACATGCAGTTTATTAGGCTACAGATGAAATAAGTTATGATGAACATCACAGGGTGGTGAATGTGCAAGGTGACCTTGATGCTCCTTTCCAATACATATCGAGGGTCTTATTCTGGTGACATGACATGATGATCAATGCTTGACTGCCATTTGACAAATACAAATATTCTCGCTCTTATCCATAACAATCTCATGTTGATGACTAGCCTACCCGCATAGCCCTCCCGCACTGTATCTGCGATCTGTTGGCTAGAGCGCACGTGCCAAGACCATTTGCTATTTAACGATACAGTTTTTGTGACAAAACTATCGGTAGAGTTGAAAATGCGATGGAAACACATTGAACTTTAGATTTTTATTCGGTACATGAAAACTTAAGCGGAAAAGTACATTTTGTACTCGCGCACTGAATTTGATCTGAAACAAGTCCGTTTGGTGGAAACACACCACTGGTGGGAAAATGTGCATATTTTCTTTATTAATTTAAAATCTGTCGCCAATTGGATGGAAACCTAGATCATGATGACACACATATACTACAGATGTAGGATCTTAATTTGAGCCAGTTTGCTACAGCAGGAAAATAATCCTGCAGCAACAGGAAATGTGAATTATTATGTGGATTGTAATTAATGGACATTTTTGTAGGGGTAGGTCAGTTTTTCGTTAGGGCAAATCAAGTCTGAAATTTCAAACCTTAGAAGCCTTTTAAAAACTCAAATACACTACAAGTTTGCATTTCCTGATGTGCAGGAAAATTCTCAGCAACAAAAGTGTGATCAAATTAGGATCCTACATCTATATATATTTCCCCCCTATGAGAGCAGGTTTCATTGAATTCAGTCTGTATGTACAAAACAACAATATTGAATATAATTCATACCAAACAACATAATAAATAAATCATGGCATGAACATTCCTCTCTCTACAGGGAGACCAGAATGGACATCTTGGTCATGAAGGAGGAGAGCTGCTAGCTGGGTCTGACATCACCAAACAAATAACATCATCATGACCAGATATTAAACCAATTAGAAAATAAAGGAAGAGGTCTCTGTCATTTCATTTTGAACAGTTGAACATTTTGTTTTTGTTTATTGGAGGTTTCCATGGCTCACACAGTAGCCACACTATAAAAGCCCAATAACAACCATAAATACAAAATTAAAGTTAAGATTTTCACACAAAAAATAACTAAAAAGAGGAAAGGCAACAATATCAAAAAGTAAAATCAACACAGTTTTACCAACAAAATATGACAAACCTCTGAAGCCTTTACATTCCATAGCCCTAGTGTAGAGCAAAAATACAGTATTTGTAAACCGAAAGTAAAGCTGCCTTCAAATGATCCTTGAAAAGGTGAAAGGTCAGAGATGAAACGTCACAACTCGTAAACTTGGGTATCAAAATCATCTCAGACTTTCCCACTTGTAATTCGAACTTGGAAGGTCTTTTTAGTGGCTATTTCAGAGTTGGGTCCTTGTATTTCTGAGTTACGGCGAAAGCAGTTGAAGGCAGTACTACACAAAGCTCTGCCAATTGGGCAGCTTGAGGGACAAACGTGCCAATTAGTAGGTGGACATCATGACACCTCCTCAAAGATTCATACTAAGTCAGTTAGTAGATGTTAAGGTTTTATAGTGTTACAATATAATGCTGCAGCCTCTGCAATAGGTTATTGGTTAATGCAATAGATTGTGCACTGCCCTCTTTACCCAGCACCTCTCGTACTGTATGCACAGGTGACAACAGACATTTACATACACTTTTAACACAGGCATCCTCTTGACCGCACTTGCTTGACTTATTTCTTTCAGCTCCTAGTGGAGCAAAGGGCCTCAACGATGCATCTCCAGTTAACTCTGTTCTGGGCAGTTTCCTTGAACTCATTCAAGGTGGTTCCTGCCTTCTTCACAGGGCTGGATTTACGAACGGGCACACAGGGCATGTGCCCCGGGGCCACCAAGCCCCCTGGAGGTCAGGGTCCCCCCAGACAGCATATTAACGCGTCATAAGCCATGGAAAAATATGTAGAATTGCAGGAAATTAGCTTTAAATCTGCAACATTTTCTCTCAGCGTCATGGCAAAATGTGTAGAATTGCAGGAAATGAGCTTTGAATCTGCTACGTTTTCTCTCAGCCTCATGAGAAAATGTGTAGAATAGCATGATAAAACTGCACATTGTTCTCTGTGTGAATTGTGTTTCATTTAAGGAAATTCGCTGTCCCCCCCCAAAAAAAAATAATAATAATACATATTTTGTTTTTGTGTGTGGGGCCCCGAATCTGGCCCTGCTTGTTCATCTCTCCATCATTCATCTTTGTCCATGTCTTCTTCTTTGGGTGGCGTCCCCACATCTACTGTAATCTTTGTGAACAGGTCGTGCTTTTCAACTGTGACAACTTTGTACTCGAGAGAGTTGAGGCCATCGGTATCCATCGTCATTAACGTGTGAGCTATTCTCTTGAACCTGCAGGGCAAAATAATCAACTGTCAACACCATTTGGAGGATAGTTGGGGAACAGGTGGCAGTAAGAAATGTGAGGGGGAATCTAGTGAACGCGGTTGTTCTGAAGCTTTACCTCTGAGGATTGGCGTTGTTATTTTGGTCTCTTTCGTGACGGATCATCCGGCATTGTCCGACTACGCCGTCCGGACGAGAGATGGACATTCCTCTGTTATTCAACCTACGGAAATCAAACCAATGATAGGAATTTGATTAAATTGATTTTAAAGGAAAAAAATCACCCTTTTCCAGAACAAAATGCATAATCTCCAGCACCACCGCAATGTCAACATAATGTGACAACGGCAGGTTTCTATGTTTTGTAGTCGAAAAGATAAGTGATAAGTGTTAAGTGAAAGATGTGTTTCCGATGACGTCATCCGGAGATACTGATCATGTGATTTTATGAGCAGGCAAAAGTTAGTAAGATTAAGAGTTATGCTATACTACATGTTTATGGGGTTAGACATTTTCTTACCTGTTGAAAATGTCGTCATCTTCACCACCCCAGCCCCAGTAGTTGTTGGGAAAGCCGTTGACTTTCAGGAACTGCTCCTTACTCAATGATGAGACACCGCCAAAGTACTGATTATAGGGCAAACTATGAATGAGACAAAGACAAACAAAAAAATCTATATGCTCAATCAGATATACATATATACTATTAGCTGTGATGGCCGAGTGGTTGTGGCATTGGACTTGATGGGCTCTCTCTTGATTGTCCTCTGTAGCTCAGTAAGTAGAGCATTGAGCTTGCAATGTCAGGATAGTGGATTTGATTCCTGGGGACAAATGTATGCACGCATGACTAAGTCACGTTTGGATAAAAGTGTCTGCTAAATGACATATATTATGATATATTATAGTTTCCTGTTCTGTTGTGCTGTGCCTCCGAAGGTGTGAATGGAAGAAGTGTGAGGGATCTATTCAATCCGTACCGCTTAAGTTCCGTGTTGTAGCCTGAATTACATTTAGAAGCAATGTTCCTGTGTTAGTGGAGACTGCATTTACGGTAAACGCTGCATATGTCGGTTCAATCGGAAAATACCTTTACATTTAAATCGCGCAATCTGTAACGCTTCAGCAAAACAGATTGAACCCAGCCCTTAGTGTCCTTTCCCCCTGGGTAATACTGTAGGTATGAGGAAACATTAACAACAACTCTGGCATTTACCGTAATCATAACAATGAGTCAGCGTTTATCATAACAATGAGTCAGCGTTTAATCATTTAAAGTGATAGTTCACTCCAAAAGAAAGGTTATCGGTTGAGGTCTGCACCGTACTGTAGCACTGCAATAGGACATCACACGTACTTGAAACCAAACTTGTCCATGGAGACAGACAGGTGTCTGGGCTGGCTGAAGCATTTGTAGGTGTTGCGGTCATCCATGGGGATGATGTCCACGTCACTGAACACAAAGCAGTCGTAGTCATACTCTTTCAGGGCCTCAGCATAGCCAATGTTCATCAGCTTGGCCCTGTTGAACGTGTTCTCTCCATCCTAATAAAGTTAAAAGGCGTCCTCAAGATGAAGATGAAACATCTTACTGTAGACTACATAATTTAAGGAACAGTTTTCTGGAAACACATTAGTCCTAATCTTGGACTTAATAGCATGCTGAATGGAGAATATCCATTGTAATAGCTATTTAGTCCAGAATTAGGCTTAATCTGTTTCCCGGAAACAGGCGTTACATGTTTGATTCAAGTGTTTAAATGTAAGTGTTAAATGTAAGTTTTACATTTCCAAATGTGTGTTGTACTGTACCTGATTGATGACGTAGACACCATAGTCCAGCTGTTGGCGCTGAAGGATGGGATGGAGGTAGTAGAGCCAGAACTTGAGGTGATTGTCGCGATTGCGGAAGGGGATGATGAGAGCAACCTTCTGGAGGGCGACGCAGTCATGTGGTTTGTAGCGACCTCCTTCCTGCAGACCTGGGTTCTCCTTCCTCACTGTGTCCAAGCTGACTGGCGTAGAGAACTCAACCCTGAGAGGCCCCACTGCAGATCAGGAAAAAAGTGAAAATGAACTTATAATAATAATAATAATATGCCATTTAGCAGACGCTTTTATCCAAAGCGACTTACAGTCATGCGTGCATACATTTTTTTTGTGTATGGGTGGTCCCGGGGATCGAACCCACTACCTTGGCGTTACAAGCGCCGTGCTCTACCAGCTGAGCTACAGAGGACCACAACTTAAAATCTATTAATGTGGCGACTTGATGCCTTTAGAAATGGTATTGATAGAGAATTGTGTTTATTGTTTTCCATGTTACCATGTACCAAGAAGTGGAGAGGGATCTGGGCATTTCTTTAATTCTTCGGTCACAAGGGGGGTCTTGTGGGTTTTGGTCTCTGTAGTTTCTGAAAAATAAAATATTCAATTGGTTCAGGTGCTGGACAAAAGAAAATGTGAATGCCTTGCAAAAGTATTATTTAGACCCCTTGGATTTCTTCTAATTTTATTGTGTTACAAAGTGGGATTAAAATGGAATTCATGTAAAAAAAAAAATTCAACAATCTATACAAAATACTCTGTGGAAGACATTTTAAATATATTTAAAGATAAATAAAAAATGTATAACTAAAATATAGTTGTTGCATCAGTATTCAGCCCCTTTGTTTAGCCAAGCCTAAATTAGTTCAGGAGTAAAATTTAGCTTAACAAATCACATAATAAGTTAAATGGACTCACATTCCATTTCTGTCGCTGTCCATTTTGAAAGTGCTGAACGAATAGGCCTACCTCATCACAGCTCGTTTGCTTGCACTTGCTTATACTTAGAGCTAAGTGTTAATGATGTAAGAACAAACATTATGAATTTACTGAACATAAATGTAATAATGTTTGTGTATGGTTCAAAACTCATGTCGGCATTTGTGATTATTGGAGAATGCGGTTCTTATCGATTTACACAAATCCACAAGCAGTCAGTAGAAACTTTATTAATTTAAGCAAGTCAGCCATATCAGCTATGGCTTTTAAAAAGGCAGTAAATGAGGCTGAATGAACTGTTTCGCTGCCAGACGAGGCTCCGCTGATAGCCAGGTGTAGCAGTAGTAAGGGTTCTCTCCATGTTGCTGAAAGGAAAGCCCCGTTGTCGAGACAGCTTTATGTAGGCCCTAAGAGTTTACGGGCACTGTTTGTCACCGTTATTGTGCAATTAATGTATTGTTTAGTGTTGTGTTGTGTAGTGGCTTTGCTGGCATGCATAAAAAACGGATTGGTTGAGTTTGCCCCACCAAGATTTACATGCTAAAATCACCACTGCATATTTGTATACATTTACATTTACATTTTAGTCATTTAGCAGACGCTCTTATCCAGAGCGACTTACAGTTAGTGAGAAACTTGTTTTAATTGTTAAACTATTATTCAAAATGAACTAGTGTCAATGTTGATTAATCAACAATCCTGCAATAAAGAAGGGAAGGGGTTCTGTCTCTAATGTGTCTGTGTTGTATTCTCAAATGAACATTTCCTTTTTGTCTAGTTGTAAGATCTCCAATCTGTTTTATTTGATTGTCACTCTCTCTCAGTATATCAGCTATCTGAATCCATTTAGCAGCTTATCATACGGCATGCATCGCCAGTGCAGCCATAGGCCTTCAGTATGATGGCATTACTGGCCTTATGGGCATCTGTCATCTGAAGCAGAGAATAGCTACAGTGCATTTGGAAAGTATTCAGACCCCTTGACTGTTTCCACATTTTGTTACGTTACAGCCTTACTCTAAAATTGATTTAATTATTTTCCCCTCATCAATCTACACACAATACCCCATAATGACAAAGAAAAAAAACAGGTTTTAAGAAATATTTGCAAAATGTATTTAAAAAAATACTGAAATGCTACATTTACATAAGTATTCAGACCCTTTACTCAGTACTTTGTTGAAGCACCTTTGGCAGCGATTACAGCCTAGAGTCTTCTTGGGTATGACGCTACAAGCTTGGCACACCTGTATATGGGGAGTTTCTCCCATTCTTCTCTGCAGATCCTCTCAAGCTCTGTCAGGTTGGATGGGGAACGTCGCAGCACAGCTATTTTCAGGTCTCTCCAGAGATGTTCGATCGGGTTCAAGTCCGGGCTTTGGCTGGGCCACTCAAGGACATTCAGAGGCTTGTCCCGTGGCCACTCCTGCATTGTCTTGGCTGTATGTTTAGGGTCATTGTCCTGTTGGAAGGTGAACCTTTGACCCAATCTGAGGTCCTGAGCGCTCTGGAGCAGGATTTCATCAAGATGGTGGTCCTCTGTAGCTCAGCTGGTAGAGCACGGCGCTTGTAACGCCGGGGTAGTGGGTTCGATCCCCGGGACCACCCATACACAAAAAAAATGATGCACGCATGACTGTAAGTCGCTTTGGATAAAAGCGTCTGCTAAATGGCATATTATATTATTATTATTATTATTATTATAACATCTCTCTGTACTTTGCTCCGTTCATCTTTCGCTCGATCCTGACTAGTCTCCCAGTCCCTGCCGCTGAAATACATCCCCACAGCATGATGCTGCCACCACCATGCTTCACCGTAGGGATGGTGCCAGGTTTCCTCCAGACGTGGCACTTGGCATTCAGGCCAAATAGTTCAATCTTGGTTTCATCAGACCAGAGAATCTTGTTTCTCATGGTCTGAGAGTCCTTTAGGTGCCTTTTGGCAAACTCCAAGGAGGCTGTCATGTGCCTTTTACTGAGGAGTGGCTTCCATCTGGCCACTCTACCATAAAGGCCTGATTGGTGGAGTGCTGCAGAAATGGTTGTCCTTCTGGAAGGTTCTCCCATCTCCACAGAGGAACTCTGGAGCTCTGTCAGAGTACCTATCAGGTTCTTGGTCACCTCCCTGACCAAGGCCCTTCTCCCCGATTGCTCAGTTTGGCCGGGCGGACAGCTCTAGGAAGAGTCTTGGTGGTTCCAAACTTCTTCCATTTAAGAATGATGGAGGCCACTGTGTTCTTGGGGACCTTCAATGCTCCTGAAACTTTTTGGTACCCATCACCAGATATGTGCCTTGACACAATCCTGTCTCGGCACTCTACGGACAATTCCTTCGACCTCATGGCTTGGTTTTTGCTCTGACATGCATTGTCAAATGTGGGACCTTATATAGACAGGTGTGTGCCTTTCCAAATCATGTCCAATCAATTGAATTTACCACAGGTGGACTCCAATCAAGTTGTAGAAACGTGTTAAGAATGATCCATGGAAACTGGATGCACCTGAGCTCAATTTCGACTGTCATTGCAAAGATTCTGAATACTTACGTAAATACGTTTATTTTATTTTTATAAATGTGCAAGAATTTCTAAAAACCTGGTTTTGCTTTGTCATTATGTGGTATTGTGTGTAGATTGATGAGGGAAAATGTTTGTTTAATCCCATTTTATAATTAGGCTGTAACGTAACAAAATGCGCTGTACATCTTGTTCTTGCCCTCTCAAGGGACGCCATTTTTCCATCGGTGATGCACTGTCACAGTGTTGCCAACTCCTCAGTAAGGAAAGTAGCTATTGGCTGTCCTAAAAGTCGCTAATTTGCATAAATTGCCATTCGTATGTAATTGTGATGGATGCTGTAGGAGAGGAATAACGTCGTGGGAGAGACTACAAGTGAGTAAAAAACACCCTAAATATGTTTAGAACTGCAAATGAACTTCCTTCTGTCGATTCTTTTTTTTTTTATGTCAGTCAGTGCGGGATCGGCCAGCGGCGGCTTCCCGCATGCGCGATTCATTTGCAGTCATACAGAACATATCCTGCTCTGACAGCA
The DNA here is from genome assembly GCF_964263955.1 of Coregonus lavaretus. Classification (NCBI taxonomy): domain Eukaryota; kingdom Metazoa; phylum Chordata; class Actinopteri; order Salmoniformes; family Salmonidae; genus Coregonus; species Coregonus lavaretus. The sequence goes on from NW_028157599.1 coordinate 92,446, forward strand.
GCTGGGAGGGACTGCTGCGAGGACTGGGCCGCCTGTGAGTGCTTTGGGACGGGGGAGGGCCAACGAGCAGCGGCGGCAGAGTAAGAACGATACGTGCATCCACGTCTCCAAAAGTCCCCTATAACACCAGAAAAAGTCGCTAGATTTGTCGCTAGTCGCTTTTTTGAAAATCTGTCGCTAGAGGGGTCTGAATACTCGCTAAATATAGCGACAAAGTCGCTAAGTTGGCAACACTGCACAGCACCGCTTCCACGGGCGTGTGGGGGATGGTTCTTAAAATGTAACATCCAATCAAAATCTTGCAGCGGACCATTCAAATCGTTTTTGCAATACATAATTATCCAGATCTCCAAGGGAGGCGTGACAATGATGTGATTTTGTAGGTATGGTAACGTGAGACTAACACATTGGTAACCTGAGAATCATGATGTTACATCATTCATACCTGTTGGTCATACCAATTTCACTATGTATGTATTTAATGTACTTCTACTGTGTGAGTTAAGAAATATAACGCTATATGAAAGCTATGCTCAAATAATGTCATCAATAATAGCCTTTTAGCGTACTATGCAATACATGTGCAATGAAATGACATCATTAAAATCTTATTTTCAAATGTCTTCAGTCTTTTGTGACCTTATTTTTAAAATATATCATAGTAGTGTCAAAATGTCCATCTATTTGCATATATTTAGAAGCTATACAGCACATTACTTACCATTTTCTTTCATTATTTGTTCTTTCCAGAAGTCTGACTCTAAGCGGATAACTCTGTAATAGACATTCGAGGTGCTCAGTTGATACCAGCAATATACTGAGATAGAAAAGAGACCTAAAAGCAAAAGGCAGCAGAATAGTTTTTTCAGCATCTCACCGTTGTGTGCCGTGAATCAAAGGCTACAAAACAAAAGTTTACTGGTAACCAGCTTCCACACCACATTCACTTAATGGTGTGCTCGACCTGCCTTGCCAGTTTTTCTGCCAACATTGGACGTCAGATTACAAAACAACAATTGACCAACCTTATACATTTTGTGAAGCACTTTAACGTCACATAGAAACCAAGCTGTTGACAAGCCCCTGAACACCACTGACAGTATCGGTATCTTGACATCTAAGTTTCTAGCGGCATTAGCCGCCACTGGGCTATGGTAGATGTAATGGGAAATTATTTGATTAATTATTTTCCTGTATTCGACTTACTGTGGATATGGATTGATATGGAATAAACATGATTGTATGTGCGGGAAGACGCAGACAGATGCATTCATTCCCTTGGGGGAAGGGAAACAGGAGTTAACCAAGTATATAATATAATAATATGCCATTTAGCAGACGCTTTTATCCAAAGCGACTTACAGTCATGCGTGCATACATTTTTTATGTATGTATGTTTAAGTAACACATTTAATTAAGTAGTTGTCACTTGTTAATCTATAATTATCTGTTGTAATAACAGTGCCTTCAGAAAGTATTCACACCACTTGAATTTTTCCACACTTTGTTGTGTTACAGCCTGAATTTAAAATGGATTCAATTTAGATTTTGTGTCACTGGGCTACACACAATACCCCCACAATGTCAAAGTAAAATTGTGTTTTTAGACATTTTTACAAATTAATTAAAAAGGAAAAGCTGAAATGTCTTGAATCAATAAGTATTCAAACCCTTTGTTATGGCAAGCCTAAATAAGTTCAGGAGTAAAACTGTGCTTAACAAGTCACATAATAAGTTGTATGGGCACACCTGTTAATTGAAATGCATTCCAGGTGACTATGTAGTGTCTGAAGGTCTATTGATTTTGCTGATGTTTGCAAATGGTGTAATAGATGAACTTTACTCTGCTTTGCTGAAGCATTTGGAAAAGCATTGCTACATAGGTTTCTTGGAATAGAGGACATTTGGAGCCGGGGATTGGTTTATTAAAATCACGCCATACTATGTCACATAGGATATAAATAGCATGTCTTAAACAAAGAAGGTGAGAGACAACATATTGGATCAACAGATTGGCCGTTTCTCTCCAGATATAACTGCAGATATCTGTAAATTAATACTGTGAACTTTGATACAATAAATCTTTATAATCAAAGAACAGTGTAAGCGGACATCTTATCATCACAGCATAATTAGCAACGTTGACTTGGACACCACATTTAATGGCGACAAGGTTTTTGGGACGTGCTACATCTTTTCTCTGCATTCCATTCATGGGCTACGAAGTGACTCCCGCTCAAGACGCCGGCAGATAAGGTGAGATTTCTCACAGTTCTTTGGGCGCTGGTCGGTTCGTGTGCTTGTGTCTGTGTTTGTTCAGATGTACCGTCAAAGGACTTGTGTGTGCGCTTTGCTGTTATTTGCTGTGGGATGAGAGTCCGTTCTAAATTTCTAACTTTGTTTGCGTTGGAAACAACATAAACAGGGGGGAGAGTCTATAGAAATTATTAACACTGGACACACCGGTATTTGGCTTGAATAAAATTAAAAGGAGTGTCCAGGAAAAACATGAAGGAATAAGGCCAGGAAATAAGGAAAAGTATACTTTTAGGACGTCGCTGATTTAAGGAAGCCCTCAAAACGAGGCGATCATTATGATGGGCCTTGAATCTTGATAGTTATTAGATTAACTCTCAAGTCAGTTCTGGTGAACTGCAGATTGTAGAAGATATATTCAATTGTATGTTACCTCTCAGAATCTATTTGACGAAGTATTTGTCTGAAGTAATCCTCTCATTGGATGTCTACAACCTGAGGTAGCAGAAATTTAGGAAGGAATAGAAAGGAAAATAGAAGCGACGGTAGCATGCTTATTTTATTGTATGAACGGATGCATTCTTGTTTAAACTGTGTATGCGTGTGTGTATGAGAGGAATGGAGCCTGTGTGTGTGTGTGAGACAGAGAGAGCCGCTGCATGTCTGTACATCTGATGTGTTCCAGCTGTGTGTCGACTCATGTTAGGATAAGATCTATGTTAGAGATATATACATATATATATATGTTTTGGTTGAGAACAGGGATTTTTGTTTTCATAAGGAAATATAAGCCCCCTAGAAGGAAGTTAAGGTTAAAAAATCTTATGAGTCTCCGTTTGTGAGAACGTTAATAATTGTTAACTATATATGAGCCCCCTGGAAGGACATTAAGTTTAAAAATCTTATGAGTCTCTATAAAAAGAGAACGTTTACTAACTAATCATGAGCCTACAGGGAGGACTTTTTTAAGAGTGTATAGAGATGTTTTGTAATTGATAACAACATAACTATAAATCTGCAGATTAGGATAAGTGAAGATAAGAAACTTCGAAGCAGGATTTGTGTTCTATATTCTGTGTTCCGTGTTCGTTTGTGAGTTTTGTTAAGTGTTATTGTTTGTTAATGGGAGGAGAGAACGGAGCGACAGCGGGTCTGTCTACTCTGTTGTTTGGCTTGGAGAGAGAGCTGCTTGGGAGAGCTCTGTTCACCCTGAAATCGCATTGGTGACTGAACTACGCATGCGTGGGATTTTATGAGTTTAGAGTTACGTAGACAGAGAGGGAGCAGACAGAGACTTGCACACAAGTGGAATGTTCTGTTTGTTGAATTAACTGTTGCTTGGCTGTGGAACTGTTTGGTTGATATCGGTTGAGTTGATGAATGAGAGATATGTTGATGGATTAAAAAATAATAATAATTAAATAAATAAATAAAATAAAATGTTATTGAGCTATTTATAATATTCCTGAGTTAAGCTGTTTGCTTATTTCTTAGCGTGAATGTGAACATAAGTATGCATAAAATACTAAATTGTTGTCTGTTCCTTTGTTCTTCTGTCATATGAGAGACGAGAAGGAGGAGACAGAGAGAGAGAGAGAAGGTGCTGACCAGTACATCAAGCGACAACAATCAAGTCCAATCAAGGCCAGTACTGTTCTTATCCACAAAACCTACTTTCCCTTACAGGATATAATAGATACAATGTGTATGCATATAATATTTCATGTTGTGACCATTTCACAGGAACTTGTCAACAGACTGATGAATTGATGTAATTGATGATTGCACATTAGAGTTTTTGTGAATGACTTGTTTTGATTAGAGTTGTGTTGGAAATCCAGCACTGACATTATTCTGTAAAATTAAGGTAATTGGGTGATTAATAAGCAATTGGATTGTGAGTGCTATAGTGTTGCTGGATTACAGGTCCTTCCTTTTTACAGGTCCTTATTTTACAGGTCCTTATTTACAGGTCCTTATTTTCCCTCCTTTCCTTTACTTTTCCTGATCAGATGTGGTAAGATTGCCACTAATCAATAATTTGGTAAAATAAAATTCATAAAATAAATTGATATATTGACTCTGGCTGCCAATGCGGGATGGAATGAGAGGGCCCTCATCGACCACTACAGGTGCAGCCTAAGGGAGGACGTTCGTCGGGAGTTGGCCTGCAGGGACACCAACCTAAGCTTCGATCAGCTGGTGGACATGTCGATTCGCCTAGATACTCTGTTGGCTACCCGCGGACGTCCGGAGTCGGGGCCGTCCATTCCATCCCCCAGCACTTCCGAGCCGAGCCCTATGGAGCTTGGGGGTGCTGGTGCTAGGGAGACGAGGAGAGAGACCAGGAGAGAGGCCGTCCCCTGCACCAACTGTGGCCGCAGAGGACACACTGCGGTTCAGTGCTGGGGAGGGTCTCCTAGGAATCGAGGCAGTAGGCAACGCACTGATGAGTCATTCCAGGTGAGTAAGCACCCAACTCACCCAGAGCTCTCTGTTGTACATATGTGTATTAAAGTTGTGTTTCCCGAGGTTTCTTCTCACTCCCAGCATAAGGCGCTAGTAGATTCAGGCGCAGCTGGGAATTTTATCGATCGCTGGTTCACGTATAAGTTAGGGATTCCTATTGTACCAGTTGATGTGCCCATCCCCATTCATGCCCTAGATAGCCGCCCTTTGGGGTCGGGATTGATTATGGAGGTCACAGCGCCACTTAAGATGAAGACGCAGGAGGGCCATGAGGAGATTATACAGTTGTATTTGATTGACTCTCCTGTGTTTCCCGTGGTGTTGGGGCTTCCCTGGTTGACATCTCATGACCACAACATTTCATGGCAACAGAGGGCTCTCAAGGGATGGTCTGATCAGTGTGTCGGGCGGTGTGTAGGTGTTTCCGTAGGGGCAACGACGGTGGAAAGTCCGAACCAAATTCCCACCATGCACATTCCTCCTGAGTATGCCGATTTGGCACTCGCCTTCTGTAAAAAGAAGGCGACTCAATTACCACCTCATCGACAGGGGGATTGTGCGATAGACCTCCAGGTAGGCGCTGTGCTTCCTCATAGTCATGTGTATCCTCTGTCTCAGGAGGAGACGGCAGCTATGGAGACACACGTCACCGAATCTCTGAGACAGGGATAAATACGGCCGTCCACTTCCCCTGCGTCCTCAAGTTTATTTTTTGTGAAGAAGAAGGATGGGGGTTTACGCCTGTGTATTGATTACCGTGGTCTCAATCAGATTACAATCAAATACAGCTATCCTCTCCCTCTGATTGCTAGTATGACGGAGTCATTACACGGTGCGCGATTCTTCACAAAATTGGATCTCAGGAGCGCGTACAACCCTTGTGCGCATTAGGGAGGGAGATGAGTGGAAGACAGCATTCAGTACCACCTCGGGTCACTATGAGTACCTCGTCATGCCATACGGGTTAATGAATGCTCCTTCAGTCTTCCAATCATTTGTGGACAAGATTTTCCGGGATTTGCATGGACAGGGTGTAGTGGTGTATATTGATGACATTCTAATATACTCCGCTACACGAGCCGAGCATGTGTCCCTGGTGCGTCGGATGCTGGGTAGATTGTTGGAGCATGACCTGTATGTGAAGGCGGAGAAATGTCTGTTTTTCCAGGAGTCCATCTCCTTCCTGGGACATCGGTTGTCCGCGTCAGGGGTGGAGATGGAGATTGACCGCGTTTCAGCCGTGCGTAATTGGCAGACTCCCACCACGGTGAAGGAGGTGCAGTGGTTTTTGGGTTTTGCCAATTACTACCGGAGGTTTATCCGGGGCTTTGGACAGGTAGCAGCTCCCATCACCTCCCTGCTAAAGGGGGGCCCGGTGCGTTTGCAGTGGTCGGCTGAGGCGGACAGGGTGTTTAGACATCTGAAGGACCTGTTCACCTCGGCTCTGGTGCTGGTACATCCGGATCCCTCTTTGGCGTTCCAAGTTGAAGTGGATGCGTCCGAGGCGGGGATCGGTGCCAGTCTCAGCGCTCGGGCACGCCTCCAAAACTCCGCCCCTGTGCTTTCTATTCGAAGAAGCTCAGTCCGGCGGAACGCAGTTATGACGTGGGGGACAGGGAGCTGCTAGCGGTGGTCCAAGCCCTGAAGGTGTGGAGGCATTGGCTTGAGGGGGCTAAACACCCTTTTCTCATTCTGACTGACCATCGTAACCTGGAGTACATCCGGGCAGCGAGGAGACTGAACCCTCGTCAGGCTAGGTGGGCCATGTTTCGTACCCGGTTTGTATATAAGCTCACTTATATACCAGGGTCACAGAACGCTAAGGCAGACGCCCTGTCCCGACGATATGACACAGAGGAGAGGTCCATTGAGCCCACTCCCATACTTCCGGAGTCTTGTCTGGTGGCACCGGTGGTGTGTGAGGTCGATGCGGAAATCGAGCGGGCGTTACGTGCCGACCCTACTCCCCCAGAGTGTCCAGAGGGGCGGAGGTACGTGCCGCTCGAGGTCCGTGATCGACTGATATATTGGGCTCACACGTCACCCTCCTCTGGTCATCCTGGTATTGGTCGGACAGTGCAAAGCCTTAGCGGGAAGTACTGGTGGCCCACCTTAGCTAGGGACGTGAGGGTTTACGTTTCTTCCTGCTCGGTGTGCGCCCAGTGTAAGGCGCCTAGACACCTGCCCAGAGGGAAGTTACAACCTCTACCCGTTCCACAACGGCCGTGGTCTCACCTATCGGTGGATTTTGTCACGGACCTTCCCCCCTCCCAGGGGAATACCACGATCTTGGTCGTTGTGGATCGGTTTTCTAAGGCCTGCCGTCTCATTCCTATGCCAGGTCTTCCTACAGCCCTACAAACGGCCAACGCCCTGTTTACTCATGTCTTCCGGCACTATGGGGTGCCTGAGGATATAGTGTCTGATCGGGTCCCCAGTTCACCTCTAGAGTCTGGAGGGCGTTTATGGAACGTTTGGGGGTCTCGATTAGCCTTACCTCGGGTTTTCACCCTGAGAGTAATGGGCAGGTGGAGAGAGTAAACCAGGATGTGGGTAGGTTTCTGAGGTCCTATTGCCAGGACCGGCAGGAGGAGTGGTCGGGGTATATCCCCTGGGCAGAGATAGCCCAAAACTCACTCCGCCACTCCTCCACTAATTTTACGCCTTTTCAGTGTGTCCTGGGTTATCAGCCGGTCCTGACACCCTGGCATCAGAGCCAGATCGAAGCCCCAGTGGTGGATGAGTGGTTTCGGCGATCGGAGGAAACCTGGAACGCTGCGCATGTCCATCTGCAGCGGGCTATCAGACGGCAAAAGGCGAGCGCTGATCGCCACCGCAGTGAGGGTCCGGTTTATGCACCGGGAGATCGGGTCTGGCTCTCGACCCGAAACCTGCCCCTTCGCCTGCCCTGCCGGAAGCTGGGTCGGCGGTTTGTGGGGCCATTTAAAGTCCTGAGGAGATTGAACGAGGTATGTTATAGGTTACAACTGCCCATTAATTACCGCATTAACCCCTCGTTCCATGTGTCTCTCCTCAGGCCGGTGGTAGCTGGTCCACTCCAGGAGAATGAGATACGAGAGGCTCCTCCGCCCCCACTAGACATCGAGGGGGCTCCGGCGTACTCAGTCCATTCCATCGTGGATTTGAGTCGTCGGATGGGGGGTCTGCAGTATCTCGTGGAGTGGGAGGGGTACGGTCCGGAGGAACGGTGCTGGGTCCCTAGGAGGGACATCCTAGATCCCTCCCTGTTGAGGGATTTCCACCGGAGTCATCCGACTCGCTCTGCTCCGCGTCCTCCTGGCCGTCCCCGAGGCCGGGGTCGGCGCACGGCTGGAGCCACGCGTCAAGGGGAGGGGGGGGGGGTACTGTCACGGATTCAGCCGAGGCTGCTCCTCCTCCTTGCTCGGGCAGGCTTCGGCGTTCGTCGTCCCCGGAGTACTAGCTGCTGCCGATCGATGTTTCGGTGTTTGTCTTGTTTGGTCTTTATTGTTTACACCTGTTTCCCATTATGTTGGATTGTATTCCCTATATTAACCCCTGTCTCTCATTGGTATTTTGTGTGTTATTGTTTGTTGTCATTCCGTCAGTTCTGTATGTACGGGTCTTTGTGCTTTCCTCCCTGTTTGGAGGTTTGTTGTTTTGTACGTTGATTTGACTGTGTTCAGTAAAAAACGTTGCCAGCCGCTCTGTGTCCTGCTTTTGACTTCGCTACGGCATACAAGTCGCGTGACAGATCAAGAACATTGGACTTACTCCACAGTACTAACTTAAATGACAGAGTATATCGAAAGCACTCAACCGTCAAAGCATTGTTTCCTCAAAATAAAACATTTTGTTTCTTACTGTTCCTCAAAGCACTGTTGAAAAATATCCCATACAATAATTCCTTTTACAGTGAGGACGAGTGACGAGCTTGGTATTGATAAACTCACAGGAAAATAACTATGCTTTGGAGGGAGAAAACCTAAAGGGAATCGATCCCTTGGTTATCTGTTACTGGGCTCTCTGTTGAGAGTGCTATTGCACGGTAACATATCAGTCAATACGGTAGCACAAGGTGCCACTTGTGAAGGTTGGCTTTTGGGGTCAAAGGTACGTCACATGACTGCAACTAGGAAGCTGTTCTTTGAGAGATATCAGTAGATAGTCCTTAAAAGCAACAACAGAAACGACTATCTTTTATGTTACTTCCTGAAAGTGGTTCCAACATGATAAGAGGCAACATGTGAGTACAATTCTAATTATGGCTAACTACTGGATCAGTTATAAAGTCAAGGTTGATAACTGTTAATCCGTACATTTTACTAATTTGTTCATGGAGGAAATTATTCAGTCTGAAAGTCCACTTTCCTTTTTTAATGATTTATTTATTTTTGTCGTGAAGGGGCTCTCCTAACCAGACCTGTGACAGTGGTGTATCCATGGACCTCTTCCTGCACTATTCTCTTATTCCATCGGTAAGGGGTCTCTGTGTGACCATACGGTACAGTAACATCAAGGTAACACTTTACTTGACACCTGTATTGTGTCACAATACCCCATAACGCCAAGGTGGAATTATGTTTTTGGATTTTATTACAAATTAATTAATAAACATAATATTCAACCCCTTTTTTATGGCAAGCCTAAATAAGTTCAGGAGTAAACATGTACTTAACAAGTCACATAATAAGTTGCATGGACTCACTCTGTGTGCAATAATAGTGTTTAACATGACTTCCTCATCTGTAAAGTCCCTCAGTCGAGCAGTGAATTTCAAACACAGATAATGTTTTCCAATGCCTCGCAAAGAAGGGCACCTATTGGTAGAAAACATGCAGACATTGAATATCGCTTTGAGCATGGTGAAGTTATTAATTACACTTTGGATAGTGTATCAATAAACCCAGCCACTACAAAGATACAGGCGTCCTTCTTAACTCAGTTAGCGGAAAGGAAGGAAACCGCTCAGGGATTTCACCATGAGGCCAATGGTGACTTTAAAATAGTTACAGAGTTTAATGGCTGCAATAGGAGAAAACTAAGGATGGATAAACAACATTGTAGTTAGTCCACAATAATAGGAGAAAACTGAGGATGGATCAGCATCAGCACCATTGTAGTTACTCCACAATACTAACCTAATTTACTGAGTAAAAAGAAGGAAGCCAGTACAGAATAAAACTATTCCAAAACATGCACCCTGTTTGCAACAAGGCACTAAAGTAAAACTGTAAAAATGTGGTAAAGAAATGTACTTTATGTCCTGAATACAAAGTGTTATGTTTGGGACAAACACAACACATCATTGAGTATCACTCTTCATATTTTCAAGCATGATGGTGGCTGCATCATGTTATGGGTATGCTTGTCATCGGGAAGGACTAGGGAGTTTTTGGGGGGATAAAAAAGAAACTGAATAGAGGTAAGCACAGGCAAAATCCTAGAGGAAAACCTGGTTCAGTCTGCTTTCGAACAGACACGGAGACAGATTCGCCTTCAGCAGGACAATAACCTAAAACACAAGGCCAAATATACACTGGAGTCGCTTAGCAAGACCGCATTGAATGTTCCTGAGTGGCCTAGTTACAGTATTGAAAATCTATGGCAAGACTTGAAAATGGCTGTCTTATCAACAACCAACTTGACAGAGCTTGAATAATTTTTTAAAGAATAATTAAAATTAAAATTATAATTATCATTAAAAAAATAAGCAAACACGTTTGGTGTTCGCCAAAAGGCATGTGGGAGACTCCCCAAACATATGGAAGAAGGTACTCTGGTCAGATGAGACTAAAATTGAGATTTTTGGCCATCAAGGAAAACGCTATGTCTGGCGCAAACCCAACACCTCTCATCACCCTTGTAGTCCCGTGTAGCTCAGTTGGTAGAGCATGGCGTTTGCAACACCAGGGTTGTGGGTTCGTTTCCCACGGGGGACCAGTATGAGAAAAAAAAAATGTATGCACTCACTAACTGTAAGTCGCTCTGGATAAGAGCGTCTGCTAAATGACTAAAATGTAAATGTAACACCATCCCCACAGTGCAGCATGGTAGTGGCAGCATCATGCTGGTCAGAATTGAAGGAATGATGGATGGCGCTAAATTCAGGGAAATTCTTGAGGGAAACATGTTTCAGTCTTCCAGAGATTTGAGACTGGGACGGAGGTTCACCTTCCAGCAGGACAATGACCCTAAGCCAGGGGTGTCAAATGTCCGGCCCACGGGCCGGATCAGGCCCGCAAACGGGTTTAATCCGGCCCGCGAGATGATTTTGAAAAAAATATATATATATATATATATATATATTTGTAAAGTATAAAAATGCGCTGCAATTTTTCTATAAAATAAACTGCTGTTCCAATTGCGTCCACTGGATGGCGCAATAGCAATTGTATTAAGCAAGCAAACTGTTTATACCGGGGCAGAGCAAGTAGGTCAAGCACGTGCAGCCAATGAGCTACTTTGTTTTGCCCGCGATATTTATTACGGCTTCTACTTTTAACATTATGTGCTTTGGCACCCTCATTGCCCCAATATGTCTCTGTCAAAAAAGAGAAAAGTGGACACAGAGTGCAGAGTGTTCCAAGAAAAATGGTCATCCTATTTATTCACGGAATTGAATGGGAAAGCTGTATGTTTGGTGTGTTCAGAGCATGTTGCAGTGCTGAAAGAATATAACCTTCGTCGCCACTATGTGAGTCTTCATGTCGACAAATATGACAACTTTCAAGGACAGCGGAGATGAGAGAAGGTGAATGAACTGTTGGCGGGTCTGAAGAAACAGCAGTCTGTGTTTACTCACAGCCGAGACATCAGTGACGCTGCAGTGAAAGCTAGCTACCTCATTGCTAATGAAATCGCAGTGGCTTCAAAACCATTTAGTGAGGGTGAATTTGTAAAAACATGCATGATGAAGGCAGCGGAGATTGTGTGCCCTGAAAAGCGGCAGGCTTTTGCAAATGTCAGCCTGACAAGAAACACAGTTGCAGACAGGATTTCCGATCTTTCAGTGGATTTGGACAGCCAGTTGAAGCAAAAAGTAAAGTCATTTATTGCGTTTTCGGTTGCAATTGATGAAAGCACGGACATTACAGATGTTGCACAACTGGCCATTTTCATCCGCGGAGTTGATGACACATTGACCGTCACCGAGGAGTTCGTGGAGTTGGTGCCGATGACAGATACAACGACAGCAGCTGATATTTTTACCGCACTCGTCGGCGCGCTGGACAGGGTCGGAGTGGACTGGTCCGCGCTGTCAGCCTGGCTACAGATGGTGCGCCCTCAATGATTGGGAAAAAAGCAGGCGTTGTGACAAAGTTCAGAGAGAAAGTGCAATCTGCAAATGGAGGACATGATTTTTGGACTTTTCACTGTATTTTGCACCAGGAGGCTTTGTGTTGCAAGTCATTAAAGATGGATAACGTCATGAAGGTGGTCATCCAAACTGTTAATTTCATCCGATCCAGAAGCCTGAATCACCGTCAGTTTGACAGCCTTCTCAGAGAGAAAGACCACATCTATGGCCTGCCATACCACACTGAGGTAAGATGGTTAAGCCGAGGTGCTGTGCTGAGGCGTTTCTTTGATTTACGAGAAGAAATTGAACAGTTCATGGAAGAAAAGGGCAAACCAGTGTTAGAATTTCATTCCGCAGAATGGATGCAGGACCTTGCATTTATGGTGGATGTTACAGAGCACCTGAATAACTTGAGCAAACAGCTGCAAGGGCGCAATAAAGTTGTCACGCAGTATTATGACAGCATACGTTCTTTCAAGTTGAAGCTGTCATTGTGGGAGACGCAACTTGCCGGTGGTGATGCAGCTCACTTCCCCTGTCGGAAAAATGTGTGCGCGACCCAACATGTGGCAGACATGAAGCGGTTCAAAGATAAAATAACGGGACTGTTACGGGAGTTTGAGCAACGCTTTCAGATTTATGTTTATATGTTTTTATGTTGATGTGCTATTGTTTTTCATTGATTTTATTTTATTTGTATATTTAACCTATTCTTGACTCTGTGGTTCTTGCACTTGTTTGGGGAACAGGATTTCATTATTTGTATCTACATTTCTGCCTGAGAAATGACACCCTGATATAGTTTTGTGATCTGTGAAACAGTTCTGTTAATCACTGAGGCATTGTGTGTTTGTGTGTTCTTTTTCTTTAGAATTTTCAAATAAACTTGACGTGTTTTATGATTAATAGTGATGTTGTGCTTGTATTATTTTGGACACACTGTCCTCAGGCTCCAGATTTATGTTGTATGTAGATCGTATTAAAACAAAGAAAACTATCTGAAGTTGTTGTTTTCAAGTTATATATACCATGATTTTTCCGGTCCGGCCCACTTGGGAATAGATTTTCCTCCATGTGGCCCCTGAGCTAAAATGAGTTTGACACCCCTGCTGTAGCACTTAGAGATTTTTTTCAAAGAAAAGCGCGCTATTAAATTCAATGAATTATGTTTTATTCATACCCCAAGACATAATAAATAAATCAGTGTAAACATGAACATTTGTCTTTTTACAGGGAAACTGGAATGGACATTTTGATCAGGCATGGGGGGACGTGCTTGCCTGGCTACCAATCCACAATGCGCCGGCCAAACGCCACGGCCACTATCGTTTCTTCTCCACGTTGAGACTGGCTATGCTTCTTCCCCGACGACTTCTGGAATGCGAACACATTCAAACCGTTCTGATTGGTCCCAGAAACCAATGGTTCGTCCAGAGCTGGCCTACACGAATCATGAATCACGTCATTTTGACATAAGCGCAAACAACTTCTAGGATACCAGGTTCAGACTGATCGATAGAGCAGCGAAATTAAATTCATGTTGAGTTGTCAGGCAACATCACCACACAAAGGACATCATCATGACCAGATGATAAATACATTGGCAAATAAAGGAAGAGGTCTCTGTTTTTTATATTTTTATATTGAACAACAGTTGAACAGCATTCTGTTTTTGTCTATGGGAGATTCCTATGGCTCACACATTACAAAAACACCACACTATAATACAAAATGTATAGCCCAATAGACATTCAACAACAACAAAAAATACATAAAATTCAAGTTCACAAAATATGACACATCTCTAGGTCTGAAACCTTTACATTCCATAGCCCTTGTTTGATGTAGAACAATAATACAGTATTGGTCAACCAAAAGTAATGCTGTCTTCCAATGATCCTTGAAAAGGTGAAAGGTCAGAGATGAAACATCACAACTCGTAAACTTGGGTATCAAAATTATCTCAGACTTTTCCACTTGTAATTCCAACATGGAGGATCGTTTAAGTGGTTATTTCAGAGTTGAAACCTCGTATTTCCGAATTTCTGATGGAAGTTGAAGGCAGCACTACACAAAGCTCTGCCGGTTGAGCAGCTTGAGGGACAAACGTGCCAATTAGTAGGTGGACATCATGACACCTCCTCAAAGATTCATACTAAGTCAGTTAGTAGATGTTACGGTTATACGGTATTGCAATATAACTGCTGCAGCCTCTGCAATAGGTTAAGCAATAGTTGTGCGCTGCCCTCTCTATCCAGCACCTCTCCTATGTACAGATGAAAATACCACAACAGAGATTTACATCCATAGCCGCGGGAAGTCGGGGTGTTGAGGGTGCTGCAGCACCCCCTGATAAATCAGAATGAAAACAAATTCCAATCCATCACATTCATCATGGTATATTATTGAGGGGGTCAAATTGGCCTGTCTCTAGTATTGAGGGGTCATGTACCCTTCCCCCGCAGGTTGTGCGCCTGGGTACCTGTCTGTGGTACAGGTAAAGTGTTACTACAACTCACTGAAGCAATAATAAAAAGGTTCAGGATATCTCCCAGGACCCCCATAATCAGCTCCAACACTCAAAGGTGAAGACATAGGAATGTAAAACTACAGCACTTCAACATGTATTTCATCATCTGTTAGCTGAGTGAAGTCCATTTGTGTCTCAAATGGCACCCTACTCCCTATATAATGCACTACTTTTGACCAGGCTCTGACCAGGGTCCATAGGACTTTGGTGAAAAGTAGTGCACTATATTATAGGGGATAGGGTGCCATTTGGGACACATCCTGACTCCTGTCAGCTGTGAAAGTTCTCACACCTGCTGCTTCATAATAACCACAGAGAGACTGTTAGATAGGGCACAATCACTGTCTACTCACTGACAACATGGCTGGAAAAGTAGTGATGCTGCTGTGTGTGATGCTCCTTGCCGCCTTTACAGGTCAAGTACTCCTGTTTTCTGTGTGATATCTTGGGGATTAATAAAGTTTCTTGAATTGAATTAAATATTCAGAGAAAGCATTGATTGAACCATGGAGTATTTCAGTATCTGTGAGGAAAGCTTGCTCCAGCCATCTGCTGGAGTCAAGGGACTATGAAACTATGTTGAGACTATTATGGCTAGGTGGCCAGATGATATACCAGTTTTAATGTACAGTACATGAGATGATGGTTAAATGTGTATCATGTTATCTAAACCTCCATGGGCTGACATTGTAATAACATTCTTGAGGTGATTTGAAAAAACATTGTAACATACTATTTGTTTTCTTCAGGCGCAGAAGAAGAAAACTCTAGACTTTACAGAAAGGTACGGCTGATCTTATGTTGAATATTTAATGTGAATGCTGCTTCTTAAACCAAACCTGGTGTGAATTCAGTTTGGGGTGAAGTTACAGATCAGGGATCAGATTCCCCTCCCCAATCATAATCTTAACCATTAGCAGGGAAAATGCAAAAAACAAGCTCAGCATCTAGGGACAATTTCACCCTATTCTTTGAATTCAGTGTGATGAAATATTCAGAATGTGGCAGCAGATAGAAATGAAGTCAATAGAGCCTGACACAATCGATCCCTATTCTATATGACATGCAATAATATCATACCTGTTCTACACAATGCATTTATATCTGAGCGTTATGCAATGTTACTCCTCTCCTGATTGCCCATGCCCTTGGTCTTAAGAGTAAATGTGAGATTGTTTTGCAGCCATCTTGTGGCGAGATGGTGGAGATCTTGGCTTGCCCTATGAACTTGGCTCCTGTGTGTGGCACTGATGGCAACACCTACCCCAATGAGTGTGCACTCTGTGTCCAGAGACAGTGAGTACTGTACATACCTTGGTTAAAGTACTATTTGAAATCATTTCAGATACTGGGCTTGAATGAGCTTGCCTGGTACAATGGAACCAATAGACTAGTTCCAAAATGGCTAACCCTGCCCATCAGGCACTCGAGACAAGTTAAAACACCCTAAAAGTATTTGAACAATTTCCCTGGGACACAGCTGCTCCTTTCTCACAGCCCTGTCCTGCCCTGTCTAACCTTGTCACTATAAGGCTGAGAGTCAGTTTGCAGAAACAACACTTAACACCTCCAGTAAAATACTGAAGTACAAGGGACTGAATTCAATCAAACCAGTATTTCAGGAAAATCCACATACTGTAGGCTCCTACAATGTAAAATTGTGCCCAGTAAAGTGCTTATGTAACCACGTTTCCATCCACAGTTTATGTGAGTAAAGTCATACCGTATTTTTAGAAAATCACGACAAGCTGTGATGAAAACAGGTAGTTTAGGTAACATTTTATAAATGCCGACAGATGGGCCTAATTTGTTCGACATGGTGGGATCTTTTTGTGTCGGTAAAATGAATTATGCGAGAAATGGTGGCGCAAATTTAAGCGCAAATATTGATATAATAACCATCATATCAAAGTAAACTTGAAGTCACGCGATGATATGCTGTGTAGTCCTCCCACAACAACTCGGGAAAACATGCAGTTTATTAGGCTACAGATGAAATAAGTTATGATGAACATCACAGGGTGGTGAATGTGCAAGGTGACCTTGATGCTCCTTTCCAATACATATCGAGGGTCTTATTCTGGTGACATGACATGATGATCAATGCTTGACTGCCATTTGACAAATACAAATATTCTCGCTCTTATCCATAACAATCTCATGTTGATGACTAGCCTACCCGCATAGCCCTCCCGCACTGTATCTGCGATCTGTTGGCTAGAGCGCACGTGCCAAGACCATTTGCTATTTAACGATACAGTTTTTGTGACAAAACTATCGGTAGAGTTGAAAATGCGATGGAAACACATTGAACTTTAGATTTTTATTCGGTACATGAAAACTTAAGCGGAAAAGTACATTTTGTACTCGCGCACTGAATTTGATCTGAAACAAGTCCGTTTGGTGGAAACACACCACTGGTGGGAAAATGTGCATATTTTCTTTATTAATTTAAAATCTGTCGCCAATTGGATGGAAACCTAGATCATGATGACACACATATACTACAGATGTAGGATCTTAATTTGAGCCAGTTTGCTACAGCAGGAAAATAATCCTGCAGCAACAGGAAATGTGAATTATTATGTGGATTGTAATTAATGGACATTTTTGTAGGGGTAGGTCAGTTTTTCGTTAGGGCAAATCAAGTCTGAAATTTCAAACCTTAGAAGCCTTTTAAAAACTCAAATACACTACAAGTTTGCATTTCCTGATGTGCAGGAAAATTCTCAGCAACAAAAGTGTGATCAAATTAGGATCCTACATCTATATATATTTCCCCCCTATGAGAGCAGGTTTCATTGAATTCAGTCTGTATGTACAAAACAACAATATTGAATATAATTCATACCAAACAACATAATAAATAAATCATGGCATGAACATTCCTCTCTCTACAGGGAGACCAGAATGGACATCTTGGTCATGAAGGAGGAGAGCTGCTAGCTGGGTCTGACATCACCAAACAAATAACATCATCATGACCAGATATTAAACCAATTAGAAAATAAAGGAAGAGGTCTCTGTCATTTCATTTTGAACAGTTGAACATTTTGTTTTTGTTTATTGGAGGTTTCCATGGCTCACACAGTAGCCACACTATAAAAGCCCAATAACAACCATAAATACAAAATTAAAGTTAAGATTTTCACACAAAAAATAACTAAAAAGAGGAAAGGCAACAATATCAAAAAGTAAAATCAACACAGTTTTACCAACAAAATATGACAAACCTCTGAAGCCTTTACATTCCATAGCCCTAGTGTAGAGCAAAAATACAGTATTTGTAAACCGAAAGTAAAGCTGCCTTCAAATGATCCTTGAAAAGGTGAAAGGTCAGAGATGAAACGTCACAACTCGTAAACTTGGGTATCAAAATCATCTCAGACTTTCCCACTTGTAATTCGAACTTGGAAGGTCTTTTTAGTGGCTATTTCAGAGTTGGGTCCTTGTATTTCTGAGTTACGGCGAAAGCAGTTGAAGGCAGTACTACACAAAGCTCTGCCAATTGGGCAGCTTGAGGGACAAACGTGCCAATTAGTAGGTGGACATCATGACACCTCCTCAAAGATTCATACTAAGTCAGTTAGTAGATGTTAAGGTTTTATAGTGTTACAATATAATGCTGCAGCCTCTGCAATAGGTTATTGGTTAATGCAATAGATTGTGCACTGCCCTCTTTACCCAGCACCTCTCGTACTGTATGCACAGGTGACAACAGACATTTACATACACTTTTAACACAGGCATCCTCTTGACCGCACTTGCTTGACTTATTTCTTTCAGCTCCTAGTGGAGCAAAGGGCCTCAACGATGCATCTCCAGTTAACTCTGTTCTGGGCAGTTTCCTTGAACTCATTCAAGGTGGTTCCTGCCTTCTTCACAGGGCTGGATTTACGAACGGGCACACAGGGCATGTGCCCCGGGGCCACCAAGCCCCCTGGAGGTCAGGGTCCCCCCAGACAGCATATTAACGCGTCATAAGCCATGGAAAAATATGTAGAATTGCAGGAAATTAGCTTTAAATCTGCAACATTTTCTCTCAGCGTCATGGCAAAATGTGTAGAATTGCAGGAAATGAGCTTTGAATCTGCTACGTTTTCTCTCAGCCTCATGAGAAAATGTGTAGAATAGCATGATAAAACTGCACATTGTTCTCTGTGTGAATTGTGTTTCATTTAAGGAAATTCGCTGTCCCCCCCCAAAAAAAAATAATAATAATACATATTTTGTTTTTGTGTGTGGGGCCCCGAATCTGGCCCTGCTTGTTCATCTCTCCATCATTCATCTTTGTCCATGTCTTCTTCTTTGGGTGGCGTCCCCACATCTACTGTAATCTTTGTGAACAGGTCGTGCTTTTCAACTGTGACAACTTTGTACTCGAGAGAGTTGAGGCCATCGGTATCCATCGTCATTAACGTGTGAGCTATTCTCTTGAACCTGCAGGGCAAAATAATCAACTGTCAACACCATTTGGAGGATAGTTGGGGAACAGGTGGCAGTAAGAAATGTGAGGGGGAATCTAGTGAACGCGGTTGTTCTGAAGCTTTACCTCTGAGGATTGGCGTTGTTATTTTGGTCTCTTTCGTGACGGATCATCCGGCATTGTCCGACTACGCCGTCCGGACGAGAGATGGACATTCCTCTGTTATTCAACCTACGGAAATCAAACCAATGATAGGAATTTGATTAAATTGATTTTAAAGGAAAAAAATCACCCTTTTCCAGAACAAAATGCATAATCTCCAGCACCACCGCAATGTCAACATAATGTGACAACGGCAGGTTTCTATGTTTTGTAGTCGAAAAGATAAGTGATAAGTGTTAAGTGAAAGATGTGTTTCCGATGACGTCATCCGGAGATACTGATCATGTGATTTTATGAGCAGGCAAAAGTTAGTAAGATTAAGAGTTATGCTATACTACATGTTTATGGGGTTAGACATTTTCTTACCTGTTGAAAATGTCGTCATCTTCACCACCCCAGCCCCAGTAGTTGTTGGGAAAGCCGTTGACTTTCAGGAACTGCTCCTTACTCAATGATGAGACACCGCCAAAGTACTGATTATAGGGCAAACTATGAATGAGACAAAGACAAACAAAAAAATCTATATGCTCAATCAGATATACATATATACTATTAGCTGTGATGGCCGAGTGGTTGTGGCATTGGACTTGATGGGCTCTCTCTTGATTGTCCTCTGTAGCTCAGTAAGTAGAGCATTGAGCTTGCAATGTCAGGATAGTGGATTTGATTCCTGGGGACAAATGTATGCACGCATGACTAAGTCACGTTTGGATAAAAGTGTCTGCTAAATGACATATATTATGATATATTATAGTTTCCTGTTCTGTTGTGCTGTGCCTCCGAAGGTGTGAATGGAAGAAGTGTGAGGGATCTATTCAATCCGTACCGCTTAAGTTCCGTGTTGTAGCCTGAATTACATTTAGAAGCAATGTTCCTGTGTTAGTGGAGACTGCATTTACGGTAAACGCTGCATATGTCGGTTCAATCGGAAAATACCTTTACATTTAAATCGCGCAATCTGTAACGCTTCAGCAAAACAGATTGAACCCAGCCCTTAGTGTCCTTTCCCCCTGGGTAATACTGTAGGTATGAGGAAACATTAACAACAACTCTGGCATTTACCGTAATCATAACAATGAGTCAGCGTTTATCATAACAATGAGTCAGCGTTTAATCATTTAAAGTGATAGTTCACTCCAAAAGAAAGGTTATCGGTTGAGGTCTGCACCGTACTGTAGCACTGCAATAGGACATCACACGTACTTGAAACCAAACTTGTCCATGGAGACAGACAGGTGTCTGGGCTGGCTGAAGCATTTGTAGGTGTTGCGGTCATCCATGGGGATGATGTCCACGTCACTGAACACAAAGCAGTCGTAGTCATACTCTTTCAGGGCCTCAGCATAGCCAATGTTCATCAGCTTGGCCCTGTTGAACGTGTTCTCTCCATCCTAATAAAGTTAAAAGGCGTCCTCAAGATGAAGATGAAACATCTTACTGTAGACTACATAATTTAAGGAACAGTTTTCTGGAAACACATTAGTCCTAATCTTGGACTTAATAGCATGCTGAATGGAGAATATCCATTGTAATAGCTATTTAGTCCAGAATTAGGCTTAATCTGTTTCCCGGAAACAGGCGTTACATGTTTGATTCAAGTGTTTAAATGTAAGTGTTAAATGTAAGTTTTACATTTCCAAATGTGTGTTGTACTGTACCTGATTGATGACGTAGACACCATAGTCCAGCTGTTGGCGCTGAAGGATGGGATGGAGGTAGTAGAGCCAGAACTTGAGGTGATTGTCGCGATTGCGGAAGGGGATGATGAGAGCAACCTTCTGGAGGGCGACGCAGTCATGTGGTTTGTAGCGACCTCCTTCCTGCAGACCTGGGTTCTCCTTCCTCACTGTGTCCAAGCTGACTGGCGTAGAGAACTCAACCCTGAGAGGCCCCACTGCAGATCAGGAAAAAAGTGAAAATGAACTTATAATAATAATAATAATATGCCATTTAGCAGACGCTTTTATCCAAAGCGACTTACAGTCATGCGTGCATACATTTTTTTTGTGTATGGGTGGTCCCGGGGATCGAACCCACTACCTTGGCGTTACAAGCGCCGTGCTCTACCAGCTGAGCTACAGAGGACCACAACTTAAAATCTATTAATGTGGCGACTTGATGCCTTTAGAAATGGTATTGATAGAGAATTGTGTTTATTGTTTTCCATGTTACCATGTACCAAGAAGTGGAGAGGGATCTGGGCATTTCTTTAATTCTTCGGTCACAAGGGGGGTCTTGTGGGTTTTGGTCTCTGTAGTTTCTGAAAAATAAAATATTCAATTGGTTCAGGTGCTGGACAAAAGAAAATGTGAATGCCTTGCAAAAGTATTATTTAGACCCCTTGGATTTCTTCTAATTTTATTGTGTTACAAAGTGGGATTAAAATGGAATTCATGTAAAAAAAAAAATTCAACAATCTATACAAAATACTCTGTGGAAGACATTTTAAATATATTTAAAGATAAATAAAAAATGTATAACTAAAATATAGTTGTTGCATCAGTATTCAGCCCCTTTGTTTAGCCAAGCCTAAATTAGTTCAGGAGTAAAATTTAGCTTAACAAATCACATAATAAGTTAAATGGACTCACATTCCATTTCTGTCGCTGTCCATTTTGAAAGTGCTGAACGAATAGGCCTACCTCATCACAGCTCGTTTGCTTGCACTTGCTTATACTTAGAGCTAAGTGTTAATGATGTAAGAACAAACATTATGAATTTACTGAACATAAATGTAATAATGTTTGTGTATGGTTCAAAACTCATGTCGGCATTTGTGATTATTGGAGAATGCGGTTCTTATCGATTTACACAAATCCACAAGCAGTCAGTAGAAACTTTATTAATTTAAGCAAGTCAGCCATATCAGCTATGGCTTTTAAAAAGGCAGTAAATGAGGCTGAATGAACTGTTTCGCTGCCAGACGAGGCTCCGCTGATAGCCAGGTGTAGCAGTAGTAAGGGTTCTCTCCATGTTGCTGAAAGGAAAGCGCCGTTGTCGAGACAGCTTTATGTAGGCCCTAACAGTTTACGGGCACTGTTTGTCACCGTTATTGTGCAATTAATGTATTGTTTAGTGTTGTGTTGTGTAGTGGCTTTGCTGGCATGCATAAAGAACTGATTGGTTGAGTTTGCCCCACCAAGATTTACATGCTAAAATCACCACTGCATATTTGTATACATTTACATTTACATTTTAGTCATTTAGCAGACGCTCTTATCCAGAGCGACTTACAGTTAGTGAGAAACTTGTTTTAATTGTTAAACTATTATTCAAAATGAACTAGTGTCAATGTTGATTAATCAACAATCCTGCAATAAAGAAGGGAAGGGGTTCTGTGTCTAATGCGTCTGTGTTTCTGTGTTTTATTCTCAAATGAACATTTCCTTTTTGTCTAGTTGTAAGATCTCCAATCTGTTTTATTTGATTGTCACTCTGTCTCAGTATATCAGCTATCTGAATCCATTTAGCAGCTTATCATACGGCATGCATCGCCAGTGCAGCCATAGGCCTTCAGTATGATGGCATTACTGGCCTTATGGGCATCTGTCATCTGAAGCAGAGAATAGCTACAGTGCATTTGGAAAGTATTCAGACCCCTTGACTGTTTCCACATTTTGTTACGTTACAGCCTTACTCTAAAATTGATTTAATTATTTTCCCCTCATCAATCTACACACAATACCCCATAATGACAAAGAAAAAAAACAGGTTTTAAGAAATGTTTGCAAAATGTATTTAAAAAAATACTGAAATATCACATTTACATAAGTATTCAGACCCTTTACTCAGTACTTTGTTGAAGCATCTTTGGCAGCGATTACAGCCTAGTCTTCTTGGGTATGACGCTACAAGCTTGGCACACCTGTATATGGGGAGTTTCTCCCATTCTTCTCTGCAGATCCTCTCAAGCTCTGTCAGGTTGGATGGGGAACGTCGCAGCACAGCTATTTTCAGGTCTCTCCAGAGATGTTCGATCGGGTTCAAGTCCGGGCTTTGGCTGGGCCACTCAAGGACATTCAGAGACTTGTCCCGTGGCCACTCCTGCATTGTCTTGGCTGTATGTTTAGGGTCATTGTCCTGTTGGAAGGTGAACCTTTGACCCAATCTGAGGTCCTGAGCGCTCTGGAGCAGGTTTTCATCAAGATGGTGGTCCTCTGTAGCTCAGCTGGTAGAGCACGGCGCTTATAACGCCGGGGTAGTGGGTTCGATCCCCGGGACCACCCATACACAAAAAAAATTATGCACGCATGACTGTAAGTCGCTTTGGATAAAAGCGTCTGCTAAATGGCATATTATATTATTATTATTATTATTATAACATCTCTCTGTACTTTGCTCCATTCATCTTTCGCTCGATCCTGACTAGTCTCCCAGTCCCTGCCGCTGAAATACATCCCCACAGCATGATGCTGCCACCACCATGCTTCACCGTAGGGATGGTGCCAGGTTTCCTCCAGACGTGGCACTTGGCATTCAGGCCAAATAGTTCAATCTTGGTTTCATCAGACCAGAGAATCTTGTTTCTCATGGTCTGAGAGTCCTTTAGGTGCCTTTTGGCAAACTCCAAGCAGGCTGTCATGTGCCTTTTACTGAGGAGTGGCTTCCGTCTGGCCACTCTACCATAAAGGCCTGATTGGTGGAGTGCTGCAGAGATGGTTGTCCTTCTGGAAGGTTCTCCCATCTCCACAGAGGAACTCTGGAGCTCTGTCAGAGTACCCATCGGGTTCTTGGTCACCTCCCTGACCAAGGCCCTTCTCCCCGATTGCTCAATTTGGCCGGGCGGCCAGCTCTAGGAAGAGTCTTGGTGGTTCCAAACTTCTTCCATTTAAGAATGATGGAGGCCACTGTGTTCTTGGGGACCTTCAACGCTCCTGAAACTTTTTGGTACCCGTCACCAGATAGGTGCCTTGACACAATCCTGTCTCGGCGCTCTACGGACAATTCCTTCGACCTCATGGCTTGGTTTTTGCTCTGACATGCATTGTCAAATGTGGGACCTTATGTAGACAGGTGTGTGCCTTTCCAAATCATGTCCAATCAATTGAATTTACCACAGGTGGACTCCAATCAAGTTGTAGAAACGTGTTAAGAATGACCCATGGAAACTGGATGCACCTGAGCTCAATTTCGATTGTCATAGCAAAGATTCTGAATACTTACGTAAATACGTATTTTTTTTATTTTTATAAATGTGCAACAATTTCTAAAAACCTGGTTTCGCTTAGTCATTATGTGGTATTGTGTGTAGATTGATGAGGGAAAATGTTTGTTTAATCCCATTTTATAATTAGGCTGTAACGTAACAAAATGCGCTGTACTTTACCATCGGTGATGCACTGTCACAGTGTTGCGAACTCCTCAGTAAGGAAAGTAGCTATTGGCTGTCCTAAAAGCCGCTAATTTGCATAAATTGCCATTCGTATGTAATTGTGATGGATGCTGTAGGAGAGGAATAACGTCGTGGGAGAGACTAAAAGTGAGTAAAAAACACCCTAAATATGTTTAGAACTACAAATGAACTTCCTTCTGTCGATTCTTTTTTTTTTTATGTCAGTCAGTGCGGGATCAGCCAGCGGCGGCTTCCCACATCCGCGATTCATTTGCAGTCATACGGAACATATCCTGCTCTGACAGCAGCTGGGAGGGACTGCTGCGAGGAATGGGCCGCCTGTGAGTGCTTTGGGACGGGGGAGGGCCAACGAGCAGCGGCGGCAGAGTAAGAACGATACGTGCTTCCACGTCTTCAAAAGTCCCCTATAACACCAGAAAAAGTCGCTAGATTTGTCGCTAGTCGCTTTCTTGAAAATCTGTCGCTAGAGGGGTCTGAATACTCGCTAAATATAGCGACAAAGTCGCTAAGTTGGCAACACTGCACAGCACCCCTTCCACGCGTGTGGGGGATGGTTCTTAAAATGTAACATCCAATCAAAATCTTGCAGCGGACCATTCAAATCGTTTTTGCAATACATAATTCTCCAGATCTCCAAGGGAGGCGTGACAATGATGTGATTTTGGAGGTATGGTAACGTGAGACTAACACATTGGTAACCTGAGAATCATGATAAATAAATGTCATTTAGCAGACGCTCTTATCCAGAGCGACATACAGGAGCAATTAGGGTTAAGTGCCTTGCTCAAGGGCACATCGACAGGTTTTTCACCTAGTCGGCTCGGGGATTAGAACCAGCGACCTTTCGGTTACTGGCACAACGCTCTTAACCACTAAGCTACCTGCCGTGATACATCATTCATACCTGTTGGTCATACCAATTTCACTATGTATGTATTTAATGTACTTCTACTGTGTGAGTTAAGAAATATAACGCTATATGAAAGCTATGCTCAAATAATGTCATCAATAATAGCCTTTTAGCGTACTATGCAATACATGTGCAATGAAATTACATCATTAAAATCTTATTTTCAAATGTCTTCAGTCTTTTGTGACCTTATTTTTAAAATATATTATAGTAGTGTCAAAATGTCCATCTATTTGCATATATTTAGAAGCTATACAGCACATTACTTACCATTTTCTTTCATTATTTGTTCTTTCCAGAAGTCTGACTCTAAGCGGAAAACTCTGTAATAGACTCCTGATTTAATTAATCCATCTTCACTTTGGGTATCATTTAAACTGGACAGCAAAGCATTCCTACTCGATTCAGTAACATTCGAGGTGCTCAGTTGATACCAGCAATATACTGAGATAGAAAAGAGACCTAAAAGCAAAAGGCAGCAGAATAGTTTTTTCAGCATCTCACCGTTGTGTGCCGTGAATCAAAGGCTACAAAACAAAAGTTTACTGGTAACAAGCTTCCACACCACATTCACTCAATGGTGTGCTCGACCTGCCTTGCCAGTTTTTCTGCCAACATTTGACGTCAGATTACAAAACAACAATTGACCAACCTTATATATTTTGTGAAGCACTTCAACGTCACATAAAAACCAAGCTGTTGACAAGCCCTTGAACACCACTGACAGTATCGGTATCTTGACATCTGAGTTTCTAGCGGCATTAGCCGCCACTGGGCTATGGTAGATGTAATGGGAAATTATTTGATTAATTATTTTCCTGAATTTGACTTACTGTGGATATGGATTGATATGGAATAAACATGATTGTATGTGAGGGGAGACGCAGACAGATGCATTCATTCCCTTGGGGGAAGGGAAACAGGAGTTAACCAAGTATGTTTAAGTAACACATTTAATTAAGTAGTTGTCACTTGTTAGTCTATAATTATCTGTTGTAATGACAGTGCCTTCAGAAAGTATTCACACCACTTGAATTTTTCCACACTTTGTTGTGTTACAGCCTGCATTTAAAATGGATTCAATTGAGATTTTGTGTCACTGGCCTACACACAATACCCCCACAATGTAAAAGTAAAATTGTGTTTTTAGACATTTTTACAAATTAATTAAAAAGGAATAAGTATTCAAACCCTTTGTTATGGCAAGCCTAAATAAGTTCAGGAGTAAAACTGTGCTTAACAAGTCACATAATAAGTTGTATGGGCACACCTGTTAATTGAAATGCATTCCAGGTGACTACCTCATGAAGCTGTTTGAGAGAATGCCAAGAGTGTGCAAAGCTGTCATCAAGGCAAAGGGTGGCTACTTTGAAGAATTTTAAATATAAAATATATTTAGATTAGTTTAACACTTTTTTGGTTACTACATGATTCCATATGTGTTATTTCATAGTTTTGATGCCTTCACTATTATTCTACAATGTAGAACATAGTAAAAATAAAGAAAAAACCATGGAATGAGTAGGTGTGTCCAAACTTTGGACTGGTACTGTACATATTTATTTTTAAAGCAGACATTGAATATCCCTTTGAGCATGTTGAAGTTATTAATTACCCTTTGGATGGTGTATCCATACACCCAGTCACTACAAAGAAACAGGCGTCCTTCCTAACTCAGTTGCCGGAGAGGGAAACCACTCAGGGGTTTCACCTTGACTCCTATGATGACTTTAAAATAGTTACAGTTTAATTGCTGTGATAGGAGAAAACTGAGGATGGATCATGTCACGGATTCAGCCGAGGCTGCTCCTCCTCCTTGCTCGGGCAGGCTTCGGCGTTCGTCGTCCCCGGAGTACTAGCTGCTGCCGATCGATGTTTCGGTGTTTGGTCTTTATTGTTTACACCTGTTTCCCATTATGTTGGATTGTATTCCCTATATTAACCCCTGTCTCTCATTGGTATTTTGTGTGTTATTGTTTGTTGTCATTCCGGCAGTTCTTGTATGTACGGGTCTTTGTGCTTTCCTCCCTGTTTGGAGGTTTGTTGTTTTGTACGTTGATTTTACTGTGTTCAGTAAAAAACGTTGCCAGCCGCTCTGTGTCCCGCTTTTGACTTCGCTACCGCATACACGTCGCGTGACAGAATAACACACCTAGACATGGAGTCAGCAGGAGCGGCGGTGCCAGCTGGATCACTGGAGGAGCGCGTTATACAACAAGCGGCCATGATCCAGGATCTCGGCACCGCCATGGAAGGGGTGATGAACACCTTGAGGCGATGGGAAAGAGGAGGTTTGCCCACACCTCCTCCAACGATACCACCACCATCAGCTATACCTATCACTTCACCTCCGGAGTCCAGTGGGATTCGGCTCTCGCTCCCGAGGGCTTATGATGGCACCGCGGCCGGGTGTCAGGGTTTCCTGCTCCAAGTGGAACTATCTGGCAACCATCCACCCGGTGCCCTCGGGATACGAGAGCGTGTCCGCCCTCATCTCCTGTCTGTCCGGCAAGGCACTGGAGTGGGCCAACGCCGAGTGGGGGGGGAATAGATGCCGCTACAGTCAACTATGCTGAGTTCACCCGCCGCTTCAGGGCGGTGTTCGATCATCCCCCAGAGGGGAAGGCGGCGGGTGAGCGTCTGTTCCACCTCAGACAGGGGAAGAGGAGCGCGCAGGAGTTCGCACTGGACTTCCGGACTCTGGCTGCCAATGCGGGATGGAATGAGAGGGCCCTCGTCGACCACTACAGGTGCAGCCTAAGGGAGGACGTTCGTCGGGAGTTGGCCTGCAGGGACACCAACCTAAGCTTCGATCAGCTGGTGGACATGTCAATTCGCCTAGATACCCTGTTGGCTACCCGCGGACGTCCGGAGTCGGGGCCGTCCATTCCATCCCCCAGCACTTCCGAGCTGAGCCCTATGGAGCTCGGGGGTGCTGGTGCTAGGGAGACCAGGAGAGAGACCAGGAGAGAGTCCGTCCCCTGCACCAACTGTGGCCGCAGAGGACACACTGCGGTTCGGTGCTGGGGAGGGTCTCCTAGGAATCGAGGCAGTAGGCAACGCACTGATGAGTCATTCCAGGTGAGTAAGCACCCAACTCACCCAGAGCTCTCTGTTGTACATATATGTATTAAAGTTGTGTTTCCCGAGGTTTCTTCTCACTCCCAGCATAAGGCGCTAGTAGATTCAGGCGCAGCTGGGAATTTTATCGATCGCCGGTTCACGTATAAGTTAGGGATTCCTATTGTACCAGTTGATGTGCCCTTCCCCATCCATGCCCTAGATAGCCGCCCTTTGGGGTCGGGATTGATTAGGGAGGTCACAGCGCCACTTAAGATGAAGACGCAGGAGGGCCATGAGGAGATTATACAGTTGTATTTGATTGACTCTCCTGCGTTTCCCGTAGTGTTGGGGCTTCCCTGGTTAACATCTCATGACCACAACATTTCATGGCAACAGAGGGCTCTCAAGGGATGGTCTGATCAGTGTGTCGGGCGGTGTGTAGGTGTTTCCGTAGGGGCAACGACGGTGGAAAGTCCGAACCAAATTCCCACCATGCACATTCCTCCTGAGTATGCCGATTTGGCACTCGCCTTCTGTAAAAAGAAGGCGACTCAATTACCACCTCATCGACAGGGGGATTGTGTGATAGACCTCCAGGTAGGCGCTGCGCTTCCTCATAGTCATGTGTATCCTCTGTCTCAGGAGGAGACGGCAGCTATGGAGACACACGTCACCGAATCTCTGAGACAGGGATACATACGGCCGTCCACTTTCCCTGCGTCCTCGAGTTTCTTTTTTGTGAAGAAGAAGGATGGGGGTTTACGCCTGTGTATTGATTACCGTGGTCTCAATCAGATTACAATCAAATACAGCTATCCTCTCCCTCTGATTGCTAGTATGACGGAGTCATTACACGGGGCGCGATTCTTCACAAAATTGGATCTCAGGAGCGCGTACAACCTGGTGCGCATTAGGGAGGGAGATGAGTGGAAGACAGCATTCAGTACCACCTCGGGTCACTATAAGTACCTCGTCATGCCATATGGTTTAATGAATGCTCCTTCAGTCTTCCAATCATTTGTGGAAGAGATTTTCAGGGATTTGCATGGACAGGGTGTAGTGGTGTATATTGATGACATTCTAATATACTCCGCTACACGAGCCGAACATGTGTCTCTGGTGCGTCGGGTGCTGGGTAGACTGTTGGAGCATGACCTGTATGTGAAGGCGGAGAAATGTCTGTTTTTTCAGGAGTCCATTTCCTTCCTGGGACATCGGTTGTCCGCGTCAGGGGTGGAGATGGAGATTGACCACGTTTCAGCCGTGCGTAATTGGCAGACTCCCACCACGGTGAAGGAGGTGCAGCGGTTTTTGGGTTTTGCCAATTACTACCGGAGGTTTATCCGGGGCTTTGGACAGGTAGCAGCTCCCATCACCTCCCTGCTAAAGGGGGGCCCGGTGCGTTTGCAGTGGTCGGCTGAGACGGACAGGGTGTTTAGACATCTGAAGGACCTGTTCACCTCGGCTCCGGTGCTGGCACATCCGGATCCCTCTTTGGCGTTCCAAGTTGAGGTGGATGCGTCCGAGGCGGGGATCGGTGCCAGTCTCAGCGCACGCCTCCAAAACTCCGCCCCTGTGCTTTCTATTCCAAGAAGCTCAGTCCGGCGGAACGCAATTATGACGTGGGGAACAGGGAGCTGCTAGCGGTGGTCCAAGCCCTGAAGGTGTGGAGGCATTGGCTTGAGGGGGCTAAACACCCTTTTCTCATTCTGACTGACCATCGTAACCTGGAGTACATCCGGGCAGCGAGGAGACTGAACCCTCGTCAGGCTAGGTGGGCCATGTTTCTTACCCGGTTTGTATTTAAGCTCACTTATATACCAGGGTCACAGAACGCTAAGGCAGACGCCCTGTCCCGACGATATGACACAGAGGAGAGGTCCATTGAGCCCACTCCCATACTTCCGGAGTCTTGTCTGGTGGCACCGGTGGTGTGGGAGGTCGATGCGGAAATCGAGCGGGCGTTACGTGCCGACCCTACTCCCCCAGAGTGTCCAGAGGGGCGGAGGTACGTGCCGCTCGAGGTCCGTGATCGACTGATATATTGGGCTCACACGTCACCCTCCTCTGGTCATCCTGGTATTGGTCGGACAGTGCACTGCCTTAGCGGGAAGTACTGGTGGCCCACCTTAGCTAGGGACGTGAGGATTTACGTTTCTTCCTGCTCGGTGTGCGCCCAGTGTAAGGCGCCTAGACACCTGCCCAGAGGGAAGTTACAACCTCTACCCGTTCCACAACGGCCGTGGTCTCACCTATCGGTGGATTTTGTCACGGACCTTCCCCCCTCCCAGGGGAATACCACGATCTTGGTCGTTGTGGATCGGTTTTCTAAGGCCTGCCGTCTCATTCCTATGCCAGATCTTCCTACAGCCCTACAAACGGCCAACGCCCTGTTTACTCACGTCTTCCGGCACTACGGGGTGCCTGAGGATATAGTGTCTGATCGGGGTCCCCAGTTCACCTCTAGAGTCTGGAGGGCGTTTATGGAACGTTTGGGGGTCTCGATTAGCCTTACCTCGGGTTTTCACCCTGAGAGTAATGGGCAGGTGGAGAGAGTAAACCAGGATGTGGGTAGGTTTCTGAGGTCCTATTGCCAGGACCGGCAGGAGGAGTGGTCGGGGTATATCCCCTGGGCAAAGATAGCCCAAAACTCACTCCGCCACTCCTCCACTAATCTTATGCCTTTTCAGTGTGTGCTGGGTTATCAGCCGGTCCTGGCACCCTGGCATCAGAGCCAGATCGAAGCCCCTGCGGTGGATGAGTGGTTTCGGCGCTCGGAGGAAACATGGAACGCTGCGCATGTCCATCTGCAGCGGGCTATCAGACGGCAAAAGGCGAGCACCGATCGCCACCGCAGTGAGGGTCCGGTTTATGCACCGGGAGATCGGGTCTGGCTCTCGACCCGAAACTTGCCCCTTCGCCTGCCCTGCCGGAAGCTGGGTCGGCGGTTTGTGGGGCCATTTAAAGTCCTGAGGAGATTGAACGAGGTATGTTATAGGTTACAACTGCCCATTAATTACCGCATTAACCCCTCGTTCCATGTGTCTCTCCTCAGGCCAGTGGTAGCTGGTCCACTCCAGGAGAATGAGATACGAGAGGCTCCTCCGCCCCCACTAGACATCGAGGGGGCTCCAGCGTACTCAGTCCGTTCCATCGTGGATTCGAGGCGTCGGATGGGGGGTCTGCAGTATCTCGTGTAGTGGGAGGGGTACGGTCCGGAGGAACGGTGCTGGGTCCCTAGGAGGGACATCCTAGATCCCTCCCTGTTGAGGGATTTCCACCGGAGTCATCCGACTCGCCTGCTCCGCGTCCTCCTGGCCGTCCCCGAGGCAGGGGTCGGCGCACGGCTGGAGCCGCGCGTCAAGGGGGGGGTACTGTCACGGATTCAGCCGAGGCTGCTCCTCCTCCTTGCTCGGGCAGGCTTCGGCGTTCGTCGTCCCCGGAGTACTAGCTGCTGCCGATCGATGTTTCGGTGTTTGTCTTGTTTGGTCTTTATTGTTTACACCTGTTTCCCATTATGTTGGATTGTATTCCCTATATTAACCCCTGTCTCTCATTGGTATTTTGTGTGTTATTGTTTGTTGTCATTCCGGCAGTTCTGTATGTACGGGTCTTTGTGCTTTCCTCCCTGTTTACTGTGTTCAGTAAAAAACGTTGCCAGCCGCTCTGTGTCCTGCTTTTGACTTCGCTACCGCATACACGTCGCGTGACAGATCAAGAACATTGGACTTACTCCACAGTACTAACTTAAATGACAGAGTATATCGAAAGCACTCAACCGTCAAAGCATTGTTTCCTCAAAATAAAACCTTTTGTTTCTTACTGTTCCTCAAAGCACTGTTGAAAAATATCCCATACAATAATTCCTTTTACAGTGAGGACGAGTGACGAGCTTGGTAATGATAAACTCACAGGAAAATAACTATGCTTTGGAGGGAGAAAACCTAAAGGGAATCGATCCCTTGGTTATCTGTTACTGGCTCTCTGTTGACAGTGCTATTGCACGGTAACATATCAGTCAATACGGTAGCACAAGGTGCCACTTGTGAAGGTTGGCTTTTGGGGTCAAAGGTACGTCACATGACTGCAACTAGGAAACTGGTCTTTGAGAGATATCAGTAGATAGTCGTTTCTGTTGTTGCTTTTAAGGACTATCTTTTATGTTACTTCCTGAAAGTGGTAACAACATGATAAGAGGCAACATGTGAGTACAATTCTAATTATGGCTAACTACTGGATCAGTTATAAAGGCAAGCTTGATAACTGTAAATCCGTACATCTTACTAATTTGTTCATGGAGGAAATTATTCAGACTGAAATTCCACTTTCCTTTTTTAATTATTTATTTATTTTTGTCGTGAAGGGGCTCTCCTAACCAGACCTGTGACAGTGGTGTATCCATGGACCTCTTCCTGCACTATTCTCTTATTCCATCGGTAAGGGGTCTCTCTGTGACCATACAGTACAGTAACATCAAGGGAACACTTTACTTGACACCTGTATTGTGTCACAATACCCCATAACGCCAAGGTGGAATTCTGTTTTTGGATTTTATTACAAATTAATTAATAAACATAATATTCAACCCCTTTTTTATGGCAAGCCTAAATAAGTTCAGGAGTAAACATGTACTTAACAAGTCACATAATAAGTTGCATGGACTCACTCTGTGTGCAATAATAGTGTTTAACATGACTTCCTCATCTGGAAAGTCCCTCAGTCGAGCAGTGAATTTCAAACACAGATAATGTTTTCCAATGCCTTGCAAAGAAGGGCACCTATTGGTAGAAAAAATGCAGACATTGAATATCGCTTTGAGCATGGTGAAGTTATTAATTACACTTTGGATAGTGTATCAATAAACCCAGCCACTACAAAGATACAGGCGTCCTTCTTAACTCAGTTAGTGGAAAGGAAGGAAACCGTTCAGGGATTTCACTATGAGGCCAATGGTGACTTTAAAATAGTTACAGAGTTTAATGGCTGCAATAGGAGAAAACTAAGGATGGATAAACAACATTGTAGTTACTCCACAATACTAACCTAATTTACTGAGTAAAAAGAAGGGAGCCTGGACAGAATAAACATATTCCAAAACATGCACCCTGTTTGCAACAAGGCACTAAAGTAAAACTGTAAAAATGTGGTAAAGAAATGTACTTTATGTCCTGAATACAAAGTCTTATGTTTGGGACAAACACAACACATCACTGAGTATCACTCTTCATATTTTCAAGCATGATGGTGGCTGCATCATGTTATGGGTATGCTTGTCATCGGGAAGGATTAGGGAGTTTTTGGGGGGATAAAAAAGAAACTGAATAGAGATAAGCACAGGCAAAATCCTAGAGGAAAACCTGGTTCAGTCCGCTTTCGAACAGACACGGAGACAGATTCACCTTCAGCAGGACAATAACCTAAAACACAAGGCCAAATATACACTGGAGTCGCTTAGCAAGACCACATTGAATGTTCCTGAGTGGCCTAGTTACAGTCTTGAAAATCTATGGCAAGACTTGAAAATGGCTGTCTTATCAACAACCAACTTGACAGAGCTTGAAGAATTTTTTTAAGAATAACGTGCAAATATTGTACAATCCAGGTGTTCAAAGGTCTTTGAGACTTACCCAGAAAGACTTACAGCTGTGATCGTTGCCAAATGTGATTCTAACAATTATTGACTCAGGGGTGTGAATACTTACAGTGCCTTGCAAAATAATTCATCCCCCTTCGCACTTTTCCTATTTTGTTGCATTACAACCTGTAATTTAAATTGATTTTTATTTGGATTTCATTTAATGGACATACACAAAATAGTCCACATTTGTGAAGTAAAAAAAACAAAAAAACATTTCCAAAATATTCTAAAAAATAAATAACGGAAAAGTGGTGCGTGCATATGTATTCACCCCCTTTGCTATGAAGCCCCTAAATAAGATCTGGTGCAACCAATTACCTTCAGAAGTCACATAATTAGTTAAATAAAGTCCACCTTTGTGCAATCTAAGTGTCACATGATCTGTCAACTGATCTCAGTATATATACACCTGTTCTGAAAGGCCCCAGAGTCTGCAACACCACTAAGCAAGGGGCACCACCAAGCAAGCGGCACCATGAAGACCAAGGAGCTCTCCAAACAGGTCAGGGACAAAGTTGTGGAGAAGTACAGATCAGGGTTGGGTTATAAAAAAATATCAGAAACTTTGAACATCCCACGGAACACCATTAAATCCATTAAGAAAAAATTAAAAGAATATGGCACCACAACAAACCTGCCAAGAGAGGGCTGCCCACCAAAACTCACGGACCAGGCAAGGAGGGCATTAATCAGAGAGGCAACAAAGAGACCAAAGATAACCCTGAAGGAGCTGCAAAGCTCCACAGCGGAGATTGGCGTATCTGTCCATATGACTACTTTAAGCCGTACACTCCACAGAGCTGGGCTTTATGGAAGAGTGGCCAGAAAAAAGCCATTGCTTAAAGAAAAAAATAAGCAAACACGTTTGGTGTTCGCCAAAAGGCATGTGGGAGACTCCCCAAACATATGGAAGAAGGTACTCTGGTCAGATGAGACTAAAATTGAGCTTTTTGGCCATCAAGGAAAACGCTATGTCTGGCGCAAACCCAACACCTCTCATCACCCTTGTATTCCCGTGTAGCTCAGTTGGTAGAGCATGCCGTTTGCAACGCCAGGGTTGTGGGTTCGTTTCCCACGGGGGACCAGTATGAGAAAAAAAAAATGTATGCACTCACTAACTGTAAGTCGCTCTGGATAAGAGCGTCTGCTAAATGACTAAAATGTAAATGTAACACCATCCCCACAATGAAGCATGGTGGTGGCAGCATCATGCTGTGGGGATGTTTTTCATCGGCAGGGACTGGGAAACTGGTCAGAATTGAAGGAATGATGGATGGCGCTAAATTCAGGGAAATTCTTGAGGGAAACCTGTTTCAGTCTTCCAGAGATTTGAGACTGGGACGGAGGTTCACCTTCTAGCAGGACAATGACCCTAAGCATACTCCTAAAGCAACACTCAAGTGGTTTAAGGGGAAACATTTAAATGTCTTGGAATGGCCTAGTCAAAGCCCAGACCTCAATCCAATTGAGAATCTGTAGTATGACTTAAAGATTGCTGTACACCAGCGGAACCCATCTAACTTGAAGGAGCTGGAGCAGTTTTTCCTTGAAGAATGAGCAAAAATCCCAGTGGCTAGATGTGCCAAGCTTATAGAGACATACCCCAAGACTTGCAGCTGTAATTGCTGCAAAATGTGGCTCTACAAAGTATTGACTTTGGGGGGGGGGGGTGAATAGTTATGCACGCTGAAGTTTTCTGTTTTTTTCGTATTTCTTGTTTGTTTCACCCCAAAAAATATTTTGCATCTTCAAAGTGGTAGGCATGTTGTGTAAATCAAATGATACAAACCCCCAAAAAATCCATTTTAATTCCAGGTTGTATGGCAATAAAATAGGAAAAATCCCAAGGGGGGTGAATACTTTCGCAAGCCACTGTATATAAATGAGATATTTCTGTATATAATTTTCAATAAATGTGCAAACATTTCTAAAAACATGTTTTCACTTTGTCATTCTATGATTTTGTGTGTAGATGGGTGAGAAAAAAAGTATATTTAATCAATTTTTAGTTCAGGCTGTAACACAACAAAATGTGGAATATGTCAAGGGGTATGAATAATTTCTGAAGGCAATGAATAAGGCTAAGCTTAAGGGTTAAAAGGGTTAAACGGCTAAATAGGACTACTACTATTGAATAAACTTTTATTTAATCAGGGGAGCCCAATTGAGACCAGGGTCTCATTTTCAATGGTGCCCTGAGACCACAAAGCAAATATAAATTATATTTAAATAATACATTCCCTGGTTTCCCAGAAATTCTGGTTGGAGAATTCCAGATTTCCTGCTTATTCCCTTCTGATTCTGGGAATCCTCTAACTGGGATTTCAGGAAAACCAGGGAATTTTTTGAAAGTTCACGGAATTTTGCAACCCTAGTCTCTGCTCTCTTTTGTGTATTCTACATAGTTCGTCATCGTGGTTGTGCTGTCGGCCCTGCAGAGGAGATCCAGACACCTGCCCATCGATGAGAAGCTCCCCTTTCTCAACAACCGGTTTGGCATTGTTGTGTGAGTCACACCGTAACCCCTGACCCTTTACCGGTCAACCCTTACTGACCCTTAATGATAGAGACAGACACCGGTTTTATCTCAAATCACACCCTATTCCCAATATACAGATGTAGGATCTTAATTTGAGCCAGTTTGCTACAACAGACAAATAATCCTGCAGCAACAGGAAATGTGAATTATTATGTGGATTATAATCCATGGACATTTTTTGTAGGGGTTGATACATTTTTCTTTAGGGCCAATTAAGTCAGACATTTTTAAAGTGGAAATTACAAACTTTAGAAGCCTTTTTAAACCTTGAATACACTACAAGTTTGTATTTCCTACTGTGCAGGAAAATTCTCAGCAACAAAAGAGTGATCAAATTAGGATCCTACATCTGAAATCCTCTATATATAGTGCAATTTATGTAGGGCAGGGTTCTTCAATTCCGGTCCTGGAAGGCCGAAACACTTCTGTTTTTTATTTCTACCTGGTAGTTAATTGCACTCACCTGGTGTCCCAGGTCTGAATTAGCCCCTGAATAGAAGGAGAGGATGAAAAACAGAGGTGTTTCGGCCCTCCAGGACCGGAATTGAAGAACCCTGGAGTAGGGTATGTGCTCTGATCAAAAGTACTAGACTATATGGGGAGTAGGGTGTGTGGCTCTGGTCCTAAATGTTGCACTACATGAGGAATAGGGTGTGATATAAGATTTGAACACTCTTCATCGATACAAACATACTCCTATTACTACACCCTCTCTCTCAGGCCTCTGGACTTCATGGGGAACCTCAGTAACAGATGGTCCTATGGGTTTGCCTTCGGAGCTGTATCCTCCAATGTCTTGCTTCTGTTCTCAGAGCATTACGTAACCTTTAACGTTCCACCCTGGGCCAAAGGTAATTAAGAATGTTTCGGAGTGAATGGAACACTGAACAGGGGTGTGTCAGAATGTTGTTTAGCGAGTGGAACACCAGTGGATCAGGAGTGTCAGGAAACATTAGAGCCTCAGACGGGTCTCAGTCCCTTCGGGGTTTCTCATCTCCCTAGCATCAAATCAAATCAAATGTATTTATAAAGCTCTTTTTACATCAGCAGATGTCACAAAGTGCTTATACAGAAGCCCAGCCTAAATCCCCAAACAGCAAGCAATGCAGATGTAAGAGCATGGTGGCTAGGAAAAACTCCCTAGAATGGCAGGAACCTAGGAAGAGTACTTGATTGATTCATGAATGCCACTGTTTGCTGTATTGTGGACTGTAGCATTGATAATGGTTAGGGCTGGGAGTTTTTCCTGACCACATAGGATAACCTGACATGGTCCTAGTGACAATGCTATGTGCACCACTCTCAACACAAGCATAACTTTGTCTTTGTCTTTGCAGCGTTTGTGTACCTTGTAGGTGCTCTCGAGGTGGGCCTGGCCTTTTTCCCTTTCTTTGCGTGTCTGTCAACCCCTTGCCGAGAGTTTGGGGCTGTTCTGGGAATCCTCTACTCTTTGACATGGTCAGTGCACGTTTGATGTGATGTCATGACGTAGGGTCAGGAGTTTTTACCGACCCTGAGACCTGACCGGTTGAAGTTAGGGTCCAGAGTTTTTTTCTGGTCAGGTAGGGCACATGGTCAGGACGAATATCTCCTGGCTCTATAGGGACTTACAGTGCTGTGAAAAGTATTTGCCCCCTTTCTGATTTTCTCTGTTAGTGCATATTTTTTATACTGAATATTATCACATCTTCAACCAAAACCTAATTTGAGATAAAGTAAGCCTGAGTTACCACCACCACCATGGTATGAGGTTCTTACTGTGGAATGAAGTATAGAGTTTTTGCCAGACATAATGGGACCCATCTCGACCAAAAAGCACCTGTAAGCACCTGGATGATCATCAAGACTATTGGAAGAATGTTCTATGGACAGATTAGTCAAAATTATAACTTTTTGGATGACATGGGTCCCATTATGCCTGGCGAAAACCATACACTGCATTCCACAGTAAGAACCTTACACCAACGGTCAAGCATGGTGGTGGTACTGTGATGGTTTGGGGATGCTTTGCTGCCTCAGGATCTGTATGACTTGCCTTAAAAGAAGGAACCATCAATTCTGGTCTGTATCAGAGAATTCTACAGGAGAATGTCAGGCCATCCGTCTGTGAGCTGAAGCTGAAGTGCAGCTGGATCATGCAGCAAGACAATGATCCAAAACACACAATCAAGTCCACATGAAAATCGTTAAAAAGCAACAAATTTGACGTTTTGGAATGGCCTATTCAAAGTCCAGACCTAATCTCAATTGAGATGTTGTGGCAGGACTTGAAACGAGAAGTTCATGCTTGAAAACCCACAAATGTCGCTGAAAAAAGCAGTTCTGGAAAAAAAGCAGTTCTGAAGTTGGCCAAAATTCCTCCACAGCGATGTGAGACTGATCAACAACTACAGGAAGCATTTGGTTGCAGTCATTGAAGCTAAAGGTGGTACAACCAGTTACTGAGTGTAAGGGGGAAATTCCTTTTTACACAGGGGAATTGAGTGTTGCATAACTTTGTTAATTAAATAAATAAAATAAGTATATATTTTTTTGTTATTTGGTTCCCTTTATCTAATGTTTTAGTTGAAGATGTGATAACATTGAGTATAGAAAATATGCAATAATAGAGAAAATCAGAAAGGGGGCAAATACTTTTTCACAGCTTGATTTAGTCATTACAGGAATTGCCCAGCTATATGACTGAATATGAGTTGTAGTGATCTTAGGGCTCCCTATAACAGCCTGTTTGGTTTTTATTTGCAGGATAATCATCACACTGTGGGATACAGTGACGTGTCCCACTGGTAAGGTAGGTGAGTATTCAACACGCCAACACATAGTCGTTTACCCCCTCCATACAGAATACTTTAAACAATGCGGTATAACAGGCTGGTATAGCAATGTGGTTTAGCAACATATACTGCCTGCAAGCAAGAGTACTGTAGCAAGGTGAAAATAAATATGGATATCCACTCTTCTGGGAAGGGATGACCAACTACCCGTAAGATGATTGTGTGATAGAATGTGTTGAATCCCTTTTCTGTTACCGGCATCCTGGCATGTTAGCATAGAAGTGAAAATGGGAAAACGCCTGTTTGAATAGCAGACAAAAGATGTCTTATCCTAACGTCATTGGCATTGAATACCTGTTGTTGACTGACGTTCAAATGCTAATATATATCCTTTAGTATATTTGCCAAGTCATTCATCTCACATATAGTTCATAGTACAGTATGTGATGTCATTGCATTCCATAATATATATTTATCACACATGTCAAATGAGTTATTTCTCTCACTTACTACATTCAAATGCTATATCCCTTACCATATTTGCGAAGTCATTCATCACTGTTTACAGTAGGTGTGGCTGTTAGGCCTATGTACTTCTGCATCTATGACTGCCATGTGAACATGAACTTGTACTCTGCAGATACTGGGTAGTCCCCAGAAGCTAGTCTACCAGTGGCCGACCATTTTGTCTCTCATCTTCCTCCTGGGGCGGTTCACATACATGCTGGTCAAGGCTGTTCGGATTCGCCTCCAGCTTGAAACTGAGGTGAGAATTTCAGTTGGAGATTACCACATCCGTTTGAGGATGTGTGTCAGTGAAATGGGGAAATGAATCCCAATAGCGTATATCAGATATGATGAAAGACATACTTGTGTTATTCACGACTCATTTAGAATATCATGAGCTTCAGTTTATGCCACCCTGCAAATGTTTTTGACGTCCCTACAAGGGGAGAGGTCTAGGTTAGCATTACTGGTCTTTAGCATGCCAAAAGGTCTTTGGCATGCCAGACTTTGAGGAGCAATCATCCAATGAATGATGAGTTTGTCTGTTGACAAGAATCTTCTTTCAGGACCAAGAGCAGCTAATCCAGTGTCACCAGGCCAAGCATGTACAGAGGTTGTTGAGGAGGAGCCCTATTGACCGGTAGGACAACAGTAGGAGAAATACTGGCTCCTAATTTGCCCTACATAGGGCATTAGCCCTACATTCATTAACGGTGTCCTATGTAGGGCTAGTCATTTCAGTTATTACCATCTCAAGTTACAGACATATAAATATAATATATATCGTGGTTATTTAAAAGTAAATCATTGGTAACAGCCTGTCATGCCTTTGATACATACACGACCATTGGCCTGGTTTCAAAATTAGGCCTACTATGTTCAACATGTGACATAATCTTTCACATTTCATTGTTGGTCATGCAAACATTCAGTATGAACTGGTTGTGTGTCTTAAATATTTTTCATGGAGTGTTAAGAATGGTTTCGTTAAATTCCGGAATCTTTTTGATAGGACACTGGAGGCCAGTTGGTTCCAGAGGAGGGTCTATGACTGGGACCCCCACTTCAAGTTCCCTAACAGAATGATCGGCACATCCATCATATCCCTGATTGGCCTATACACGGTTAGCCTTGTTATATGGGAGGGATTAGGCTTTTCCTCAGTGAATGTGTTATTTTACACCTCTTTGATGTATTTTATTTGACATATTTTAGTGTGCTTCTAACTGTGTGCTTTGGGTGCGTCTGTCCTTCAACAGATGACTTTGGCTGACTATAGTCTCAGTGACTATGCGTTTGATAGATTGGATGTTCTGAAAGACCAACTGAAGAAGCTGGCTTCTTCCTGCAATGAGACAGAGATGTTTGTAGCCATGATCCCCCAAATAGAGGAATTCGCTGTCGTTGCCAGAAGTAAGGTGGATGGTTTAGACTATTGTGTGTGTGTGTATGCCGCACCCACACTCTTAGAAAAAAAGGTGCTATCTAGAACTTAAAATGGTTCTCCGGCTGTCCCCATAGGAGAACCCTTTGAAGAACCCTTTTTGGTTCCATGTAGAACCCTTTCCACAGAGGGTTCTACATGGAACCCAAAAGCGTTCTACCTGGAACCAAAAAGGGTTCTCCTATGGGGACAGCCGAAGAACCCTTTTGGAACCCTTTTTTCTAAGAGTGCAGAGTTTGCCTGAATATCTGTACCATTATCATTCATCACTCTGCATAGTTTACGTATTAGTTTGTTTGATTGATTGATTTTCCAGAGTCCTGGCTAGCCACAACCATCTTTGCCAGCCTAACGTCTGTGTCATACACATTCCATGTGTTAGCATGTTACCGGTATGTCCTGTTTGATGCAGTTATTCCATATGTCTACACAGTATACATTATGTAAATTGGGTATGGTCTGTTAATATTATTAACAGTATCTGTTAGTATTGCTGTTATAATTCTGGCCCTGTCACAGGAAACATCTGAAGAGACTGTGGGCGGGGAAGAAGGGCTTTCTTCCTGAGAAGTTCCATAATCCCACTTCAGCAGTCAGTGTGGTGAGTAGCAGCGCATTCCAATTCCAGAATGTTCCACAGAATTATTGGGAATGTTAGTTGTAGTGTCAAAATATTTAAGAGTCATATTTTGTAACATTACTTACAGGCTGCCATCACAAGATACTCCGGATGGCAAATAGCATTTACTTTGTGGGGTAAGATAACCTTTCGTCTTCCTTGTGAACTAATTGTTAAATGTACAGTTACTAGTGGTAGGGAGGTAGCTCAGTTGGTAGAGCATG
This sequence comes from Coregonus lavaretus, assembly GCF_964263955.1. Classification (NCBI taxonomy): domain Eukaryota; kingdom Metazoa; phylum Chordata; class Actinopteri; order Salmoniformes; family Salmonidae; genus Coregonus; species Coregonus lavaretus. Next base: position 134,642 of record NW_028157599.1, read on the forward strand.
GCGTTTGCAACGCCAGGGTTGTGGGTTCGATTCCCACGGGGGGCCAGTATGAAAAATAAAAAAAGAATAATGTATGCACTAACTGTAAGTCGCTCTGGATAAGAGCGTCTGCTAAATGACGTAAATGTAATGTAAAATGTAGTGCAAGAGCTCTTTCAGCCCATATAATACATATAGGGGATATATAGGATGAGACATATACAGTCACCTCCAAAATGATTGCCACCCTTAATAAAGATGAGCAAAAAAAACTGTAAAATAAGTAATACAAATATTGAGCTATATTGTATGCTCCAAAAATTCTAAATTATACTAATACAAATGCGCAGAGAAATTGTTTGTTTAAGTAATAAAACAAAATCTCAAAAAGATATCTGTGAAAATTATTGACACGCCTGTTTTCAACACTTTGTGCACCTTCCCTTTTCAAGGATAACAGCACTAAGCCTTTTTCCTATTGTGATGAGGTGTGAATGACGGCGTCAGGCGCAGGAGGTAAAACACCGAAATCAAACGTTTATTCAGTGTACAATAATGTAGCGCATATAGCGACAGAACGAAACTAGCACAAGGGAAAATCAACCGTGGCTGTATACAAGTAAAGAGTAGCTCAACCGAGCTACTCACTCTTTATTTTATTTATTTATTTTATTTCACTTTTATTTAACCAGGTAAGCCAGTTGAGAACAAGTTCTCATTTACAACTGCGACCTGGCCAAGATAAAGCAAAGCAGTGCGATTAGAAACAACAACAACACAGAGTTACATATGGAATAAACAAAAACTAAACATACAGTCAACAACACAATAGAAAATCTATATACAGTGTGTGCAAATGTAGTAAGTTATGGAGGTAAGGCAATAAATAGGCCATAGTGCAAAATAATTACAATTTAGTATTAACACTGGAGTGATAGATGTGCAGAAGATGATGTGCAAATAGAGATACTGGGGTGCAAGTGAGCAAAATAAATAACAATGTAAATAACAATATGGTGATGAGGTAGTTGGGTGGGCTAATTACAGATGGGCTGTGTACAGGTGCAGTGATCGGTAAGCTGCTCTGACAACTGATGCTTAAAGTTAGTGAGGGAGATACGTGTCTCCAGCTTCAGAGATTTTTGCAGTTCGTTCCAGTCATTTGCAGCAGAGAACTGGAAGCGATGGCGGCCAAATGAGGTGTTGGCTTTGGGGATGACCAGTGAGATATACCTGCTGGAATGCATACTACGGGTGGGTGTTGCTATGGTGACCAATGATCTAAGACAGGGTTCTTCAATTCCGGTCCTGGAGGGCCGAAACACCTCTGTTTTTCATCCTCTCCTTCTAATCAGGGGCTAATTCAGACCTGGGACACCAGGTGAGTGCAATTAACTACCAGGTAGAAATAAAAAACAGAAGTGTTTCGGCCCTCCAGGACCGGAATTGAAGAACCCTGATCTAAGATAAGGCGGGGATTTGCCTCTCACAACGAGCAATCACTCACAAAGGACAAGGGGGCAGAGGGAACGCTTATACACAGACTAATGAGGGAATGAGTACCAGGTGTGTGTGATTGACAAGACAAGACAAGACAAATGGAGTGATGATAAATGGAGCGGTAGTGGCTAGTAAGGCGGTGACGACGAACGCCGAAACCTGCCCGAGCAAGGAGGGGCAGCCTCGGCTGAATTCGTGACACCTATAATGCTTTATGAGATTGAAGAATAGATTGGGAGGGATTTTAGATAATTTATACATACAGACTCTTTCCAGATCCTTGATATCCTTTGGTCTGCGCTTATGGACTGCCCTCTTCAATTGAAACCACAGGTTTTCAATGGGTTTCAAGTCCAGAGCCTGAGATGGCCATTGCACCTGGTTCCAATCCAAGTGCCAATGCCGTTTAGCAAACTCCAGGCATTTACATTTGTTGTTTGCTCTCAATAAAATAGCCTATTGACATGGAGTTGGCGTAGAGTTGGAAACTGTAGAGTTGGAAACTTGGTGACCCCAAGATGTGACATTTACATTTACATTTTAGTCATTTAGCAGACGCTCTTATCCAGAGCGACTTACAGGAGCAATTAGGGTTAAGTGCCTTGCTTAAGGGCACATCGACAGATTTTTCACCTAGTCGGCTCGGGGATTAGAACCAGCGACCTTTCGGTTACTGGCACAACGCTCTTACCCACTAAGCTACCTGCCGACCCCAGTGACCAAGTTCTGTAATTCTCCAACTATGGCCCTTGGATTTTTTGATGCCTCCCGACCCATCTTCCTCACTGTATGTGGGGACAAGATACACTTTGTTCCTCTACCTGGCAAGTTTACCACTGTTCCTGTGGTTTCAAACGTCTTCATTGTTGCCCTAATAGTGGTAAGTGGTATATTTGTTTTTTCAGTTGTTTTTTTTGGTACCCATTGCCTGATTTTATGAAAGTCAACAACCAGTTGTCTCTTTTCATTTGTGAGTTATTTGCCTTTCCCCATGGTGATGGATGACAAATGGATTTCACATGTGTGTTACCTCATTTTTATACCCAAGTTAAACAGGAAGCCATGGAAGGCCACAATACTGTCCCTTAAACTGAGATTAACTTTTTGAAAGTAGAATGTTAATGCATATTTTCTTTTGTTTGATTTTATTTATAAGCATCTTTAGGGGTGCCAATAATATTGACCGCTATCTTTTTGAGATTTTGTAAAAACTTCTTAAGCAAAATCTCTTTTTCCGAGCTATTTTATTAGTATAAAAGTATACAATTGTCCTTTTTTTTTTTTGGGAAACAGTATAGCTCAGTATTTGTATTATTTATTTTAGTCTTTTTGCTCATCTTTATCAAGGGTGCAAATCATTTTGGAGGTGACTGTAAATTGTTATTTACTGGATAGGTAAAAGATAAATAAATGCATTCTGTTTATATGAAAGTTCTCTAATTTGTTCCAGGTTTTCTAATTGTTCACTTTGTCCAGTTCGTCTTTGCGTTGCTCTTTGCCTACGGAGTGGTCCTCCCCATCCAAAATGGAAGAGTGTTGGAAATGTTGACCAACCTAGGAACCGTTCTGTAAGTGTACTCTATGGGACAGTTTCCCAGACCCAGATTAAGCCTACTCCTGGACTAGTGTTTTTGAGTCCAGGATTAGGCTTAATCTGGATTTGGGAAACTGGCCCTTTAACTGCTTTAAACAGGATATAACTATTCAGAAATAACATATTTTCAAGGAGCCACTCAGTTCATATTCAAACATGTCACTGGTATTTCTTTACTCATTGAGGGTCAACGTAACACATTTCCTGGTATGTATGCATATCCAAGCAGTGTGAGTTTCTTTATCCTGTATACAGTAATGTTCTCTCCATCAGTTTGACCATAGGTATCGTTATAGGATTGGCTATACTACAGGGGGTGCTGGTCCAAGTGTTCTTCCTTCAGGACAAGATCTCACCTTCAGACAGGAAGAAACCTCTGGCACTCAACAACAGGTACAGTATTATGTAATAAAGGCCATACCTCTTGACCTAACGTTCACCTTAGCCTACTGGTCACCTGTCATTCACCCATCACAACTATACCCAGTTACAATCTATGGTTAGTGCACTTCTTTGGAATATTCACACAAAGAAATAAGAAGGCTTAACATTTCCTTAATGAAAGGATTTCAAGGAACCTGCTGTAAGGACATGGTGCATGATAAAACACCCACATTTAGATGTGTACTGTACCACAGGTGGTTGGTGGCACCTTAATTGGGGAGGACTGGCTCGTGGTAATGTCTGGAGCAAAATTATTGGAATGGTATCAAACACATGGTTTCCACATGGTTTCCATGTGTTTGACGTCATTCCATTCGCTCCTTTCCAGCCATTATTATGAGCCATCCTCCCCTCACCAGCCTCCACTGTACTGTCCATATCATACTGCACAGGTCAACATTTTGACAAATATTGGTATTGGATTTTCTGATTTACATAATAAGATCTTTTTACAAGTATTTTTCTTTACCCAGAGCTATTTATTTTAGTTTACCTTAGTTACACAAGCTTTTCTTAACCCAGGGCTAACACTAGGGATTAATAATAGTGGTTCTAACCTGAACGCTAAAGCCCCCAAGCTAATGTGAAGCGTAAAACACAACCAGTATTTACAAGTTAGTCTTACATGTCTCTGGTCACAGACTTGAGGAGATTTTTATGGGTTGACACACAGCATTTCCCCCAAACCAGGGCTAGTTGACCCTCATTATGCATAAATGTGTAGCACAGACAATGTGCAGTCAAGCTGTTCGCACACACATGCAAGAACACAGACACACAGACACACACATATGCCGTGACCCCACTTTGACAATGCATGTTCTGCATACATATCAAGAAATACATACACTGAGTATGAAACATATTAAGAACACCTGCTCCAGGTGAAAGCTATGATCCTTTATTGATGTCACTTGTTAAATCCACTTCAATCAGTGTAGATGAAGGGGAGGAGACCGATTTAAAAAAAAAAAAAAAAAAAAAAAAAAAAAAAAAAAAAAAAAAAAATTAATAATAATTCTAAGCCTTGAGACATGGATTGTGTATGTGTGCCATTCAGAGGGTGAATGGGCAAGACAGAAGATCTAAGTGCCTTTGAATGGGGTATGGTAGTAGGTGCCAGGCACACCGGTTTGTGTCAAGAACTGTAACACTGCTGTGTTATTCACGCTCAACAGTTTCCTGTGTGTATCATGAGTGGTCCACCACCCAAAGGACATCCAGCCAATTTGACAAAACAGTTGCAAGCATTGGAGTCAACATGGGCCAGCATCCCTGTGGAACGCTTTCGACACCTTGTAGAGTCCATGCCCCGACGAATTGAGACTGTTCTGAGGGAAAAATATTGGGAAGGTGTTCCTAATGTTTGGGATACTCAGTGTACATCTATGGTATCTCCCCTCTAGGAAGGCGTTCCTAATGTTTGGTATACTCAGTGTACATTGACATTACACTCTATGGTATCTCCCCTCTAGGAAGGCGTTCCACAACTTCAACTACTTCTTTTTCTTCTACAATGTTGTGATGGGCCTGAGTAACTGCGTCATGCGTCTGCTGACCAGCTGCGTGGTGGGCACCTGGCTGGTGTCACGCATCGACCGTACCATCATGCCGAGGGGATACGAGTCCATGGACCCTGGTCAGTTTAGTGACCTAGTTAGGGCCCAGAGGTTTTCCCTGACCACCTGACCAAGAAAAACTCTGCACCCTAATTAAAGGCGATAACTAAAGCCCATAGTTTTTTGTTGTAAACTCATACAGGTGCAGCTAAACACAAACAGGTGATTCAATCACTGTAATATACTGTAAGTATGTAGCCTTGCACGAGCCTTTGCCTGTGCAAGCAAGAACAGCTCATAGGAGCAGGAGCCTATCTCTCCTTTCTGTAGAGCGGGGGTAGGCAACCCTGTTCCTGGAATGCCGCAAGTTCTGCAGGATTTTGTTCCAACTCGGCACCACACCAGACCAACTGAGCCAATTAATCAGTTCAGTGATTGCCTAAATTCAACACACCTGGTCTTCCAGGTTGGTTAAATCCAAAACATGAAGTGACTGTGGTACTCCAGGACCAGGGTTGCCTACCACTGCTGTAGAGTGAGGCAGCTTGATGTGTACAAGTACACCCCTCGGACAGGAATCTAGTCCAGGGTTTCCCAAACTCATTCCTGGGGCCCACCCTGAGTGAACCTTTTTGTTTTTTGCCCTAGCACTACACAGCTGATTCAAATAATCAAAGCATGATGATGAGTTTAATATTACAGGACCTGTAATATATGATTTATACATAAGGTGGCCGCATTTCACAGGATTTTTATGACCAAGATTGTGTGGCAATTACATAGAATAGAATGTAACTCTTTGACTGTCTATTTTAGGATACAGCACTTGGATCGGGATGATTTTCTCAGACCACTATCACAACAACCCTGTCATGGTGTGTTTCTGCCATCTTCTTCTATCCAACACCCTGGAGAGACAACAGAGGACCACAGAGGCAGCATCGTACTCCACATTCAACAACACATCTTCGCCAGGTCAGTTAACAGCAAGATGTCATGAACACACCTGCAGATCAAAGAATGGGATGTTTAAAAGATCATTTAGGTTGAAGTTTCTCATAATGTGAGTCTATATTAGACTAAATAGTCCTTGAGAAATCAGAAGGTTCTGAGAGCACAAATCAGTCTAAATTGAAATCACACAAATCATACTAACCTCCAGTGGTGTAAAGTACTTAAGTAAAAATAATTTAAAGTACTACGTAAGTAGTTTTTTTGGGGTATCTGTTCCTTACTTTACTATTGATATTTTAGCAATTACATTTACTTTTGATACTTAAGTATATTTAAAACAAAATACTTTTAGACTTTTACTCAAGTAGTATTTTACTGGGTGACTTTCCATTTTACTTGAGTAATTTTCTACTACGGTATCTTTACTTTTACTCAAGTATGACAATGATGTACTTTTTCCACCACTGCAAACCTCAGTAGCCCAAAACAGACTGTTGATCAAAACAGACAAATGAACAGATCCTGGACCCCTCACAACTCAAGTGACATTTGAGACCTGAAATATGAACACTAGGACACGTAATAAATATTTGTAGATAATGTCAGTCTCTCTAACACCACTGTGTTGTAGATTCAGCCTGTGGAAGCCGGGCCAGGCGGCGATGGATGCTCCTCTACACCCTGATGAAGAACCCACGACTGATCCTCCTGAGGAAGAACCGGACCTCCTCCAGTCCCACTGACCACCAGGACACTGTGGTCCAAGCCTGGCTGCTGGTCTCTCAGACCGAACATATGGGACAGGCACCAGAGACCACGGCCACAGCCACTGCAGTTACATCAGATCAGACGATGACCAATGGGCAGGCATTAACTGACTGATTCTGCTTATGGCTTATACATGCACATCCTGAAATAGTGTAGTACAATAATATGGTATGGCATTTAGTAGACCTACACACATTGAGGACACCTTTTGGCTAATGAGTGCTACATTTGCTACTACAGGCCAATTTTTCTATAGGCCAAGCTCTTACAATGTATTGTTTTGTATGTGATGAATAATATGATTAATGTGAATTCGGAAATGCCTACATAATTACTCGTACTGTGAAAGATGATAGGACAAATGGGCCACAGTTATGCTTTTTACCTCATAATGGTCCATTTGTTTTAAGTAGGCCGCATAGCTGTGGGAAGTAGAGGTGCTGAGGGTGCTGCAGCACTCCCTGAAAAATCAGAATTAAAAATCTATATATATATATATATATATATATAAATAAAAATGTATTTAAAAAAAAAATACTCACAAAAGTAGTGCACTGGGCCTTTACTAGTATTAGTGGACCAATATATATGCCTGTAGCTCAAGCAACAACAACAACATTTCAGCATCTCTGCTTTGGCAAAAAAGCTAGTTGTATAATTAAGAACAGTATCTTGCAGGATTCAATAGTTGGAGTTGTAAGAGTTGTTGCCCTGTCCCTTTGTCTGTGATTGTCATTCTAATGGAAATCCAGAAAGAACAAAACCCTGTCCTCACATTAAAGGTGCAAAGTTATGGGCAAAGACACAAAACATCCACATCAAATGAAATATTTGTATTGATCAAATAACATGGAAAACAACCACTTTTTGTGCAATATTAATTTACCATCCCTACAAACCCCTTAAGGTAAATGTACATTACTGTATTGTACATAGGCTGGTCATCTAGGTATGTACCTGTAGACTTTCCATCACCATGAAGAAAAACAATGCACAATATAGTAATTGAGTACATTGAGACATCAAGTGGTTTGTGATGTGATGTGTCTCAGTTGGTAGAGGATGGTGCTGGCAATGCTAGGGTTGTGGGTTTGATTCCCATGGGGGACCTGTATGAAAATGTATGCCCTCACTACCATAAGTTGCTCTGGATAAGAATGTATATGAAAAGGAATGAGTAGACCATTTCAGTTTTCACAAAAGTAGTGCACTGGGCCTTTACTACTCCTGTATTAGCAGACTGATATCTAAGTCTTCAGCACCTAACATTTATTTTTCTGCATTTCCCCCTTCCCCTCCCCCCAAGCCACACATAGTGTATATAGGCCACAGTCAAGTGTATTTCAATATGTTGATATTCTGGTTGCATCAATGATTGTAATTGAGTATCTTTGACTTGAAAATGAATGATTACATTTATGTAAATGTCGTACAATAAAATAAATAATATATTTACTAAAAGCTGCAATGAATGCTGATCATTATTACATTTGACCCCCTGAACTTGAGGGCACGTGGGCGCGCCGCACGCGAATTTTCATTTGAAAACAATTCTGAGGAGCCAGTGACCCAGCAAAGTTTGTTAATTGATTGAAGCTAATAACAGTCCCAGGTAATCTGTATTGCTAACCAACCAATATGAAATACAAAGTATTATACGTCCTTGGACTTTTAACAATAGCCATGTAGCTAACGTTAGTTTGAAGCCTGGATACTTTCGTTACAAGAACTTCCAGTGAACTTGCCGGTTAGGCGCCAGTTAACGTTAGCAGACGTTGGCTAGCTAGCATATTTAGGCAACAACGTTGGCTAATGATTTTTAAGGCTATAGCTTATTCGTAGACAGTAATATAGTGCAAGGACTGACATTGGATACAGTAGCTCAGGACAATGGATGTTTATAGGAAAAGTTACTTTAAACATGTTTGACCGCCCAAAGATCGGCGTCCTCCCATGACAAGTGCCACACACACACTAACGTTAGTTATCCAGTTCAACCCTTCAATCAAAACAAACTTTTACAACCTTTCTAAACATCTCTGCTGCAATCACCACTTTAGTTTAGTTGGCTAACAACAAACACTGGGAAGCTGTAGCCTAAATGGGCAACCGTATAGCTAGCTAGTTATTGAGCTGGTTGTTATAACGTTACATATCTACAGCTATTTAGCTAGCATATTTCTCAGTAGTTGAGGCCTTGGTAAGTGTGTATACTTGTGTGATTGGTGACTAGAACATTACTGACTTATAATTTAAGTTGGCTCCATTTGTTTATTTGTATTTAAGGAACAAAATGGCGCTTTAATACAAAGCAGCTAACGGTACTAATTTTGTGTTTACACTGACAGCTGTCTTCTTCATTGTGTTCTTGACCAGGTGTCAGGATGTCTGACGATCTGATGAAGAAGATGCTCCGGGCTGTCCTCCAGGCCAATAAGAACGGGGTGTCCATTACGCGGCTGCAGGGGGAATACAGGTCGCTGACGGGGGAGCTCATCCCTGACAGAAAGATGGGCTACCCTTCACTGGAGTGCTTCCTCCGCAGTATCCCCTCCGTGGTCAGGTTGGAGAATCGCATGGGGGAGGTAAGGCCTATGTCCCAATAAACGGGCAGCTGGTCTGCCTGTGCCCTTGAGCAAGGGAAAAGGCACTTAACCCTAGTTACTCCTGTAAATCGCTTTGTATAAGAGCGTCTGCTAAAGGACTAAAATGTCATGTGATCTGTCCTTTCTCCTGAAGTGTGCACTCGTACACATCCTCCCCACACATTTGAGAAGTACCAGATTAGAGTAAGCATTTTCCATATAGCAAGCACCATATTCCTTATACCTGCCCGTTCCTTTCTACCAGCCTGTTCCTTTTAAATCCATGAAGGGAAGTGAAGACGTGCACATTTCAGGAGGAAGGACAGATTTGGAGTTTGAGGAGAGTTGAGCTAGTCCGATTTAGACTTTAAGCCTGTGTGTGCCACTTTGTATGGGCTGGTACTTTCCATATTTCTCCTGTAGATAATGTGCTTCGCTGCAGTCTGTCAAGAAACGGCCCACATCGCTCAGCTGGTCGCCCGTCAGAAGTCCAGCAAGAGGGCACCTGGCTGCTCCCGGATGCTGAACTGTCGGATGAGGTCGAAATTGGCTTCCAACTTTGTGTTCTATGGTAGGTCTCGTCTGTCCTTGTCCCAGTCAGTGCCATCTGACAATGGCTCTTTTCTGAATGTGTCTTTCCTCGATGGCCCAGTTCAGTATTCCTTTGAGAACTAGAATTTCAACAAAAATCTAAGAATAAGGGCCTTTCAGACCAAAATTATATTTATCTCTCCCCTGATTCTTTGCACATATGAATAAAATCAGTGAGTGAAAAAGTGATGCAGGATGCTATCATCACTGACATCTACCGCTTCCATCTCTCCCTGTCTTCCTCCAGAGAAGCCTCGGAAGTCCCTGCGTCAGCCCGACCGTGCCCCAGTGCGCTCTGGCTGGAGCCAGCCTTACACCTCCATGGGAGCCCCACGGACGCGGAGCTACAACTCCTATGGAGGCTTCAGCGCTGGGGGAGACATCAGGAAGATGTACAGCCAGCATGACGAGAGGGTCAACCCCCCTGCTCCGGCACCGCAGAGTCAAAACAGGGAGCCCATCACTCAGGTGACGAAGGTGCCCGTACAGTGTGAGAGGTGAGTGGAAGGAACACATGCTTTAGTATGAGAGGTGTGGAGGGTACAAACACACACCATTGTGTAAGGCATAGGTGATTTGAGATGTTATACTACGTTCAATGTCATTTGATGGAATGTCATTGCAAAATGTCTTCTCTGCATTCAAATAGTACCAACAGATGTTGCTATACCTCTAATCTCTTTCTTCAAGCCAGACAATACATGTACCTTTTCTTCTAGACTGGTGAATGAAGTCAGCCATCACATTTCGAATACCACCCAGAGAGCTCCTGGTAAGTCTCAAGTGGGACCCACCTTTCTCCAGTTGGAGATTTGGCTAATTCCATGGCAGCAGATTCATAGTGGAGATCTTGTCTGAAATCCCAAAGACCAAGAGTATTTCACCTAGGAAGTGTATGCTGTGTCACCCCCTAGAGGCCATCTGGTTACAGTGCATGTATGTCCTCTGAACCCTTTAGCGGTGGGTGGTAGTGTTACTGTCCAAAACGTTTGAAAACGTTTTCACCCTACTGAACATGACTGTGGCTGGTATACTATGTATTAATAACGTGTCATCCGTTCATCCTACTATTTCCCAGCTCTCTCCGTTACCATCAGTAACGTCCCCGCTCCCCCGAAGGCCAAAGCCCTTCAGCCGGGAGGCTACAACCCCCAGGTGGTCCAGAGTGGGATCTCTGAGGTGCTGAAGAAGTACTGCAGTGGTCTGTGGCTGTCCAAGCTGCCCTCTGTGTACCGGGAGATGCACAAACAGGACCTACCTGGCCAAGCAGTCATAGACCTGGAGAACTGGACACATATCTGCTCAGTAAGTATCTAGTGGAAAATCATATTATCTTTGTTTCCCTTCTATCAGCAACAAAAAGGAAATGTTTTGAGATGATAGAATAGCTACCACTTTATTTTTCACCCACAGATTTTCAGAACATTAGATAGTCGCGCTGTTTTACTGTGGTGTTTTTGAGAAGTTTTATACACTTTAAATATTCACTTTGATGCATCGAGTGGCACTTTGTGTTTCAGGTTGAGAAGCCTGTTAGTACCAATCGAGCAGACCGGCTGGTCTACCCCCCTCAGCCCAAACCCCCCAGCCCTGCTGTCGCACCGGTCAAACCCCCAACTGCTCCTTATACAGGAAAAGCAGCCACAACCCTCCCAGCCAAACCCATCACTGTCAGTTCGGTCAAATCCATCACTACCGCTCCAGTCAAACCAGCCACCGCCAACCCAGTGAAACTGGCCCCTCTATTCTTCTCACTGAGGAGCCCCTCCCTGAACCAGAGTCAGACCTCGCCCACTCCCCCTTCGTGGAAGCACTCCCCGACCCATACCCCCACCTCTCCAACTGCCCCCTCTACCTTGTGGAAGCCCTCTTCTTCCCCCCTACTCCCTACAGCCACCTGTGCTTTGTGGAGAACCTCCCCTACTTCCACCTCGCCCTCATGGAAGCCCACAACTCCCCCCACCTCCCCTACTCCTCCCTCCCTCACCCCCACCTCCCCCACATGGATGACCTCCCCTACCCCTACCCCCACCACCCCGATCCCCCTTTCCCCTACAGCGGTGAGCATCCCTGCGGAGGCGCGCCTCAGACTGAAGGAGCTGCTGTCTAAGTACAGCCACGGCCTGTGGGCCCACGCCCTCCCCAAGCTCTACCAGGAGACCTTCAAGGTCCCCTTCCCAGAGGACATCCTGGCCAACCTGTCTCTGTTACTGGACATCTGCACCGTGGAGTACCCCATGCCTGACAACAAGAAGAAGGCCATTCTCTACGGCCCCGCCACCGAGTACAAGGCCAAGGTAGGGCTACCTGTTCCCCGCCAGAAATATGATTTCATTTATTCATCGTTTATTCAGGATATCATATCATATATTGGAGTCATTTCTAATTCCTCACTTCCCGGAGTCGGGAATCGATTCCCTCCCAAACCTGAGCCCACTCCAATAGAAGAAACTGGTAGAAAACACATTGGCACAACTGTAGTAAGGTGTGTGTTGTTTGGACATGCAGGTGAGCAGCACCCCGTCCTCTCCGTCGGGTTATAAGCTCAACAGCACCCCCATGGTTCCTCCTCTGCTGCTCCCCAAGGAGGAGTTCCCCTCAGTGCTGGTGGTGGAGGCAAGCAGCACCAACCAGGTCATCCTCAGGTAGCTTATTTCTTTGGTCCTCTGATAATTTCTTTAAGGGAAAAAAAATGTTTACCTTCGACATTGCAATTTCGAGGGCATTTCATGAACTTTTCAGGGCATTTTGCTGCCTAAAGCCTCTAATTTCCTGTTTAGAAGATTCCCTCCCCTGCAATATCAACTGCCGCTTCCGGAATTCCTCCAACCTGGATTTCAGAAAAACCTGAGAACTTTCGTAAAATGTTTGGAATTGTACTCTTCTTACTCAGGTACATAGGCAATGGCTACTCTCAGGCCCTGGAGGTGATGGAGGAATCCATGAAGACGGTCTACAGCCAGCTCAGTGTTCAGCGGCTCCTCCCCTTCCCCTCGGCTGGCAAACTGGCGGCCGTCAAAGTGGAGGGGGGCGAGGAGGTCGTCAGGGCCCAGGTCTGTGAGGTCATGACCGACAAAGTCAAGGTAAGAAAGGACTTGGAGAGGCAAGCTCAATGGAGAACCTCCATTGAAAGGGATGTTTAGTCGAGGACTAGGCTTAATCGGTGTCCGGGAAACCTCCCCTATAGGTTTTTGAAGCGCTGCAGGGAACTGTGAGCCGAAACACGATTAGGTGGTGGAAAGTTGAACAAACATTGGCCTGTTAAAATGCATAAAAAATGCAGTAAAAAGGAAAGTGTTTAGGAAGCTCAATAAAAAGGAAGCTGTGTGGTAATAGTTTAGAATGGCCCTATGAGGATACTTTTTTTCCCTGCAAACCTTTTTAGTTAGATTTTACAGTGTAGTGTGAAAACTAATAATCATGGGAAGCAGGAAATAATGAGGACGCTATATTGGCCCTTCCTAAGCTAGACTTAGTAGCAGGTGTCAAGCCCACATCACCTACATGGCCCTGTTTCTAACCAGACTTGTCTTGATGCCTCTCAGGTGATTTTACGTGGACCACTAGCCCAGTAACTTGGTTAACAGTGTACCACTAGAGGACTTACCTTGTAGGTTTTCAGTTGACACAAAGTTCAAGGCCCTGTTTCTAACCAGACTGTGTTGTTGCCCTACAGGTGTACTACGTGGACCATGGCTTCTCTGAGGTCATCAGTAGAACCAAGCTACTGGAGCTGCAGAAAGACTTCCTCAAGCTGCCCTTCCAGGCGGCTACTTGTAAACTAGCCGGTAACCCAAGTTCAACTCCCATTCCCCCCCCCCCCCCCCCCATCTCTTCTGAGCTTTGCAACTACAGTGTGTCCATGAAAAGGATTCGTTGGAAAGACGAGTTGGGATTTGTAATGTTTATTTACACGTGACGTGTCGCTACAGTCTTGTGTGTTTAATCGGCTGTCTTTATCCTTTAGGGATCCTTTCAGATCTAAGGACCTAGGGGATATAATATGGGGCAAGAGGTTGATTTGAATCGCTCTCTCTTTCTCTCCTATCTTACTCACTCGCTCTTTCTCTTCTCTCTCTCTCTCCCTCACACGCTTCTGTCACCATCTCTCTTTCTCCATCTCTCTCTCTCTTCTGTCCCTCTTTCTGTCTCTTCGCCTCCTCTCTGTCTGTAGGTCTGGAGCAGTTCAGCTCGGAGCTCTCTGTGCTGCAGACGCTGGAGTCCCTGGCCGTAGGGAAGATCCTCCTGGTGGAGCTGCTGCAGCACGACGCGGAGCCGCCCCAGGTGGTGCTCTACGACACGTCGCACGACGATGATGTCAACATCAACGCTGTCTGCCTCAAGGCCCTGCAGGACAAGGCCATGGAGAACCCTTTACAGGTTGTTATAGATTTTATAGAGTAGACATTTTCTTTTCAATGCACATTTGATCAAGTTGCATGGAAAGGACACGCCACGCGCACAGAGACGACATGCTGGGAGCAGCACAGGGTCAGCTTCGGAGTGGAGCCCATTTCAAGGTCAATTGCCTTGCTCTATGGCACAACGGCAGTAGGTAGCACATGCAATATTGTGTTCTGTGCTTCATCCATCAGAAATGAAATACATGCATTCCCATCCTGTTTTCTCTTGCCGTGTTTATCTACCTCGATCTCTCTCTGTTTCTTACTGGAATGAGGGTTTATTCTCAATTAGGTGTTCATTAATATGTTGTCCCATATGTCCGAAGTATTGAGTTTTAATATGTCTGTGGTTTCTCCTCCAGGTCAACAGTACCTATATGAATGTGTCTGTGACCAATGTTTGTTCAGACGGCACCATCTTCTGCCAGCTGCCCTCCCGAGGTCGGGTCAAGCTCAATGAGATCCTGGAGAAGATCGAGGCCTTCTTCATAACCCAGGTACATGAAGACAGTTGGTCACACTATACATTTTTCGGATAAATTGCTGTTCCACATATAGCCTAATACTATTGTTATGGGACTTACAATATGTTATTGATCGTCTCTTTGCCAGGTGACGTCAGAGTCTCTGGTGTCCACTCCGTTCTGTGGGAAGTGCTGCCTGGCCCGGTACAAAGGAAGGTGGTCCAGAGTAGAGGTAAGAGACTGTCTGGAGAATATACTACATGGGGAACACTTGGGAACATGGAAGGAACACATTTCCCAATGGGGTGTTCTTTGACAATACATCTGTTCACCCCAAAATAAATGAATAGAGAAATGTTATGCGTTTCAAACCAATTCTGTGCTCTGTTATTCTGCACTGTGCTTGCTTTTACCAAACAGAATGTCTGTGCACCCCTGTCAGATCACCAACCTCCATGGTAGCAGAGTGCTAGATATCAAGTTTATGGACCTGGGAGTCCCGGCCTCTGTAGAGGTCATAGAGCTGAGAGAGATCCCTCCGCCGTTCCTGCACGAGCTCATGGTCATCCCAACACAGGTCGGACGGAAAAACTCCTGGCTTTATCGATGATTGATCCCTTGTTTTCTCTTCTGTCGTCTGATGTACAGTTTGTGTTGCGATAGGTTATCTGTACGCTATGCGTGCCTGTACTTTGTCGCAAGCAAATGTCCCTATGGGATATTAAAGTATACTACTCTCTTCCTAGGCGATCAAGTGTTGTCTGGCAGACCTGGAGGTGGGGGTCTGGACTCCTGAGGCAGTTCTCTGGCTTAGAGATGCTGTACTCAACTCTATGGACTGTAGCATGAAGGTACGTCAGTCACACACACACAGATCTCATTTAGTCGTTTTCCTATACAGAAGAAATGCCCCAATTAAAGTATATATAGTGCATTCGGAAAGTATTGAGACCCCTTGACTTTTTCCACATTTTGATACGTTACAGCCTTATTCTAAAATTGATTAAATTTTTTAAAAGTCCTCAGCAATCTACACACAATACCCCATAATAACAAAGCAAAAACAGGTTTAAAAAATGTGTGCAAATTTATTAAAAATAAAAAATAAACCTTATTTATTACATATGTTTTCAGACCCTTTGCTATGAGACTTGAAATTGAGCTCAGGTGCATCCTGTTTCCATTGATCCTCCTTGAAATGTTTCTACAACTTGATTGGAGTCCACCTGTGGTAAATTCTATTGATTGGACATGATTTGGAAAGGCACAGACCTGTCTATATAAGATCCCACAGTTGACAATGCATGTCAGAGCAAAAATCAAACCATGAAGTCAAAATAATTGTCTGTAGAGCTCCGAGACAGGATTGTGTCGATGCAGACATCTGGGGAAGGGTACCAAAACATTTCTGTAGCATTGAAGGTCCCCAAGAACATAGTGGCCTCCATCATTCTTAAGTGGAAAAAGTTTGGAACCACCAAGACTCTTCCTAGATCTGGCCGCCCGGCCAAACTGAGCAATCGGTGGAGAAGGGCCTTGGTCAGGGAGGTGACCAAGAACCCGATGGTCACTCTGACAGAGCTCCAGCGTTCATCTGTGGAGATGGGAGAACCTTCCAGAAGGACAACCATCTCTGCAGCACTCCACCAATCAGGCTTTTATGGTAGAGTGGCCAGACGGAAGCCACTCCTCAGTAAAAGGCACATGACAGCCCACTTGGAGTTTGCCAAAAGGCACCTAAAAGACTCTCCAACCAAGAGAAACAAGATTCTCTGGTCTGACGAAACCAAGATTGAACTCTTTGGCCTGAATGCCAAGCGTCATGTCTGGAGGAAACCTGGCACCACTGGGAGACTAGTCAGGACCGAGGGAAAGATGAAAACCTGCTCCAGAGCGCTCAGGACCTCAGACTGGGGAAAGGTTCACCTTCCAACAGGGCAACTACCCAAAGCACACAGCCAAGACCACGCAGGAGTGGCTTTGGGACAAGTCTCTGAATGTCCTTGAGTGGCCCAGCCAGAGCCCGGACTGAAAATAGCTGTGTAGCGACGCTCCCCATCCAACTTGACACAGCTTGAGTGGATCTGCAGAGAAGAATGGGAGAAACTCTCCAAATACAGGTGTGCCAAGCTTGTAGCGTCATACCCAAGAAGTCTCGAGGCTGTAATCGCTGCCAAAGGTGCTTCAGCAAAGTACTGAGTAAAGGGTCTGAATACTTATGTAAATGTAATATTGCAGTTTTTCATTTTTAATACATTTGCAAAAAACTGTTTTTGATTTGTCATTATGGGGTATTGTGTGTAGATTGATGAGGTAAAAAAAAACAATTGAATCCATTTTAGAATAAGGCTGTAATGTAACAAAATGTGGAAAAAGTCAAGGGATCTGAATACTTTCCGAATGCACTGTATCAACCGTTTTTGTACTACAGGTGTGTGGTAACAGCTAGCTGAACAGCTGGTTCAGCATGTCATTTGGGAAGAAATTGCAGTCGGCACACTTTCAATTAGACAAAGAACTATTGAATTTGCTTGCTTCAAGAGCAGCAATATAATCCTTGAAAAAGTGAGGCGTAGACGGACGAGAGTTGATTAGACATTAGAAGCAGGTGTGATCCACAGCTGGCGCAATGGAGGAATTGGGCCACAGTTGTCCTCATTAGTATAGCTTTCATCAGCTTTCAAAAGCCACAAACTGAAAGTAGGCACACTGGATGTCGAACTTGTGAAGCATTATTATTATTTTTAAATGTAAGACGACATGAAAGGCTCTAATTGGACTGATTTTCACCCTCTCTTCCCCTCTATGTTAAAGCACTTTGTAAACATGTTTTTGATTGATTTTCCTTCTGTACGGTTAGATCTTCAAACTTTCTAACCCTCTCCTCCTCTATGCACTGTAGATCTCCAAGCTGTACTTTATAATGAAATGTTATTGATTCTCCTATGTCATGTCGATCTCCAAGCATTTTTAACCCTCTCCTTTTCTATAGATCTCGAAGCTGGACGAGGCCAAGCTGGTGCACATCTACCTGTTTACCTCTAAGGGCTCCCAGGATGTCACCCACAGTGTTAACCACCAGATGGCGACCTCTGACCTATGGAAGCACCCCACCGCCCCCGGACCCCAGAAGGACGGCCTCCCTACCCCCAGTTTCCTCGACACCATGGTCGCCAACATGGTGGATCAGCTCACCCTCAACAGCCCAGCCTGCAGCCCTATCCCTGTCTCCACCAAGACCCCCAGTCCTCTGGATGGTGCCGGGGACACGTCAAACGCGCTCACCCCCACTTTGGTCACCTCCGCTTGGGGAGAGAAGCAGCTGGCGCTGCCCCCTCTCATGGAGCTTCCCCAGGCGGGCCAGAACATTGACATCTACGTGTCTGTGGCCTGTCACCCGGGACACTTTGTGCTGCAGCCATGGCAGGTAACCAGTTCAAGAGAGCTGTCAAGGCCTGCATCCCAAATGGCACCCTATTCCCTACATGGTGCCACAAAAGTAGCGCACTATGTAAGGAAAAGGATGCCATTTGTGACTGCAGAGAAATGGTTAATGGAGTAGATTAGTCTTAAACATTTGAGGGCTTGCTGCTATTTGCTGATCTTGTTTAGTCTTGTTGATCATGTGTATTTGTATATTTTAGTCCGTATTGTTGAACTCCCGTGACAGGGATTTTTCTGCCAATGAAATCCTTGGGCGGGCCGCCTAAGCGTTTTTTCAGGTCGCCGAAGTCCAAACTGTAAAAAAATAATGCTTTCAGTTTGAACTTAAAGGACTAAAACCAGATATAAAGTATGTAGAAAATATAATGGAGCTACATCATCTTTGAGGACTGACAATCACCTAAATAAAAACTAGACAGTCAGGGAGAATTGAAAGATCCAAAAACAATGAATATAGCAGTATATATTTTATTATTATGTTTGTGCAAAAGAACACCAGATTAGCCATGGCAAAATGCATAGAATTGCAGGTAATTAGCTTGACTGTAAGTCGCTTTGGATAAAAGCGTCTGCTAAATGGCATATTATATTATTATAAATGTTCTCTCAGCTCCATGGCAGAATATGTATAATCGCATGAAATTTGCAGTACAACATTTCTCTCAGCTGCATGGTAAAATGTATAGAATTGCAGGAAATTTGCTTTAAAACTGCAAAAATGTCTCAACTCCATGGACAAATGTTAGAAAATGTCAGCCGGGCCGACCACGCCCCCCCTGTCACGCCCACCACCTAAACCCTTTTTTGATCCAGAAAGAAACTTGCATGGCTGAGGCAACTCTATGTAGACTGAACAAAAATATAAACGCAATATGTAAAGTGTTGGTCCCATGTATCATGAGCTGAAATAAGATCACAGAAATGTTCCATACGCACAAAAAGCTTATTTCTCTCAAATGTTGTTTACATACCTGTTAGTGAGCATTTTTTCTTTGCCAAGATAATCCACCTCACAGGTGAGGCATATCAATAATATGCCATTTAGCAGACGCTTTTATCCAAAGCGACTTACAGTCATGCGTGCATAATTTTTTTTTGTGTATGGGTGGTCCCGGGGATCGAACCCACTACCTTGGCGTTACAAGCGCCGTGCTCTACCAGCTGAGCTACAGAGGACCACAAGAAGCTGATTAAACGGCATGATCATTACACAGGTGCACCTTGTGCTGGGGACAATAAAAGGCCACTCTAAAATGTGCAGTTATGTCACAACACGATGTGTCAAGTTTTGAGGGAGTGTGCAATTGGCATGCTGACTGCAGGAATGTCCACCAGAGCTTTTGCCAGAGAATGTCATGTTCATTTCTCTACCATAAGCTGCCTCCAACATCGTTTTAGAGAATTTGGCAGTACGTCCAACCGGCCTCACAACTGCAGACCAAGTGTGGCGTCGTGTGGGCGAGTGGTTTGCTGATGTTAATGTTGAGAACAAAGTGCCCCATGGTGGGGTTATGGTATGGGCAGGCATAAGCCACAGACAACAAACACAATTGTATTTTATCGATGGCAATTTGAATGCACAAAAATACCGTGACGAGGCCCATTTTTTTAAAGGTATCTGTGACCAACCGATGCATATCTGTATTCCCAGTCATGTGAAATCCATTGATTAGGGCCTAATGAATTTATTTCAATTGACTGATTTCCTAATATGAACTGTAACGCAGTAAAATCAATGATATTGTTGCATGTTGCATTTTCAATTTTTGTTCAGTATATTTGAAATGTGTCAATTCAAACTCAGGACCTGTACAAGCTGGTGGTGCTGATGGGAGAGATGATCCTTTACTACAACCAGATGGAGGAGAGGCCGGGGCCCAGAGATGTACAGAAAGGAGAGGTCTACGCCGCCAAGGTGGACAATAAGTGAGTGGACAGTTTAGGGTTTGGAGGCCTCTACAGTTTTGATTTTATACAAATGAAAAAGCCAGTCACACACTTGTCTGTTGACTTCATTGTGTTTTTAGTCCTAGATGATTTATGGGTTTTGTGTTGTTTTCACATGGCTGAGGCAATGTGTCAAATAAATGTGTTCATTCACCCTTTCCCGTCATAGTTGACTGTGTTGGTCAAGGGTGTTCTCTCCAACCGCCTGGTGTCTGTGTATGACCTCTGACCTCTCTCTGTGCCCACAGTTGGCACCGTGTCCTGGTGAATGGGGTTCTGTCCAACGGCCTGGTGTCTGTGTACGAGCTGGACTATGGTAAACACGAGCTGGTTAGCAGCACCTTGCTCCAGCCCCTCATCGAGTCGTTCAGACAGCTGCCCTTCCAGGGAATCACCGCACAACTGGCTGGTGAGTACTGGACAATGTGTAATACTGTGCATATAATGAATGTGTATAGAGTAAATGCAATTCTCTGTTTGAATAGTCTAACTGGTGATTTGTACAGTGGGGGAAAAAAGTATTTAGTCAGCCACCAATTGTGCAAGTTCTCCCACTTAAAAAGATGAGGCCTGTAATTTTCATCATAGGTACACGTCAACTATGACAGACAAATTGAGAAAAAATAATCCAGAAAATCACATTGTAGGATTTTTTATGAATTTATTTGCAAATTATGGTGGAAAATAAGTGTTTAGTCACCTACAAACAAGCAAGATTTCTGGCTCTCACAGACCTGTAACTTCTTCTTTAAGAGGCTCCTCTGTCCTCCACTCGTTACCTGTATTAATGGCACCTGTTTGAACTTGTTATCAGTATAAAAGACACCTGTCCACAACCTCAAACAGTCACACTCCAAACTCCACTATGGCCAAGACCAAAGAGCTGTCAAAGGACACCAGAAACAAAATTGTAGACCTGCACCAGGCTGGGAAGACTGAATCTGCAATAGGTAAGCAGCTTGGTTTGAAGAAATCAACTGTGGGAGAAATTATTAGGAAATGGAAGACATACAAGACCACTGATAATCTCCCTCGATCTGGGGCTCCACGCAAGATCTCACCCCGTGGGGTCAAAATGATCACAAGAACGGTGAGCAAAAATCCCAGAACCACACGGGGGGACCTAGTGAATGACCTGCAGAGAGCTGGGACCAAAGTAACAAAGCCTACCATCAGTAACACACTACGCCGCCAGGGACTCAAATCCTGCAGTGCCAGACGTGTCCCCCTGCTTAAACCAGTACATGTCCAGGCCCGTCTGAAGTTTGCTAGAGTGCATTTGGATGATCCAGAAGAGGATTGGGAGAATGTCATATGGTCAGATGAAACCAAAATAGAACTTTTTGGTAAAAACTCAACTCGTCGTGTTTGGAGGACAAAGAATGCTGAGTTGCATCCAAAGAACACCATACCTACTGTGAAGCATGTGGGTGGAAATATCATGCTTTGGGGCTGTTTTTCTGCAAAGGGACCAGGACGACTGATCCGTGTAAAGGAAAGAATGAATGGGACCATGTATTGTGAGATTTTGAGTGAAAACCTCCTTCCATCAGCAAGGGCATTGAAGATTAAACGTGGCTGGGTCTTTCAGCATGACAATGATCCCAAACACACCGCCCGGGCAATGAAGGAGTGGCTTCGTAAGAAGCATTTCAAGGTCCTGGAGTGGCCTAGCCAGTCTCCAGATCTCAACCCCATAGAAAATCTTTGGAGGGAGTTGAAAGTCCGTGTTGCCCAGCGACAGCCCCAAAACATCACTGCTCTAGAGGAGATCTGCATGGAGGAATGGGCCAAAATACCAGCAACAGTGTGTGAAAACCTTGTGAAGACTTACAGAAAACGTTTGACCTGTGTCATTGCCAACAAAGGGTATATAACAAAGTATTGAGAAACTTTTGTTATTGACCAAATACTTATTTTCCACCATAATTTGCAAATAAATTCATAAAAAATCCTACAATGTGATTTTCTGGATTTTTTTTTTTCTCATTTTGTCTGTCATAGTTGACGTGTACCTATGATGAAAATTACAGGCCTCTCTCATCTTTTTAAGTGGGAGAACTTGCCCAATTGGTGGCTGACTAAATACTTTTTTTCCCCACTGTAGTTTATCAACAGTGTATTTCTATCTGGTTGACCTCTTACCTCTGCTGCTATCTTGAACAAGTCTTGCAAAATTATTTTTTAAAAAGACAATCAGACAAACCTGTATAAATAAAGGTTTAATAAAATGGAATAACCCCTCTTACCTTCCCTCCACTCTACACTCCCTTCCCACTTCCCTCCCCAGGTGTGGAGCAGCGCGTGTGGTCGGAGGCGGCGTCCATTGTGTTCCGGAACCACGTAGAGAAGAGGCCCCTGGTGGCCCTGGTGGAGTGTGTGGTGGAGGCGGAGCTTCCCTGGGACAGGAAGGTGATTGGTTGATTTGAATTTATTTGAGAATTACAAAAATACATATACAGCCGGTAGTTACAAACATTTAAAAAAGGAGAAAACAATAAAGTCCCTGGTTGCGTCTGAAATGGTACCCTATTCCTTACATAGTGCACTACTTTTGACCAGGGCCCATTTCAGACGACCAGAGCCCCGTGGGCCCTGGTCAAAAGTAGTGAACTACATAGGGAATAGGGTGCCATTTCGGATGCAGACACTGACTTATTTCCGTTGTGCTCCTAGGTGATGGTGTACCTGGTCGACACGGCTCAGGAGGAGACAGACATCTGGGTCCACAACGTCATGGCTGACTTCCCAGAGGAGCTGAGTACCGCCGCGTAGAACCGAACTGGACAGACAGACCGCGTAATACTGTTGTGGTATCATTTTCTTATGCCACACAGGTAGAACTCTGCCAGAGTCTACCACATTTGCTGAAATGATGCACAGCACTGCAGCATACAACTGTTGGTATCCCTTTCACTTATTCCACAGGTCACAAAGATCTGCCAGAGTGTCACAGGTCATTGGGGAGCCTGCATTTATGAAGAACCGCGGTCTATCAGTTTAGCACTGTCTGAAGCATAGAACTGTGATTTTTCTTATCGTATGGGGGGATGACTCTATTTGCAGTTGTGTGTGTATATACAGAGAAAGGAATGAAACAGTACCCACCCCATCAATCTCCTTAGCAGGGTATGTCGTTCAAGTGTATATACAAAAAGTGTCCTTTATCGTTCAGTTTCAAACTTCCATCAAATACTTTGCATAGGAAGTTCTTTACTTTAGTTATTATTCAGCACCACTTTTGGTCTTTGCAGTTGATCTGTTTTAAGCCATTTGTCCTTCTAACTTGTGATTTGTTTATTTGTCTTTTACTTAAATACATTTAAACTTTTAAATAATTTAAGTCAACTGTATTTAATTAGTTTTTCAATACCTTGACTTTTGAAATGCTTGAAATTGATTTGACTTTGACACTTTTTTTTTTTTGTGTGTGTGACATCTCACAGTACTAACTTTACTTTTGAAGGAAATGGCTCAAATGGATGAATGTAGACTGAATAAATTGTTCATTAAAAAGCACTACTTTGTTGTTATTAGTAATGAATGATATTACAATGTATAACTACTAAGCTGTTTAGACCGTGAGTGGAATATGAAAGGAGAATGTTGTTATGCATTTCGTAAAATTAAAAACAAATTAAAACAATATACGAAATGGTATTCAAAGACAAAGGTTTTCATTCTTTACGATGAAAACGCACAATTGCTTTTGCTGTTATTCTAATTTACCGGTAATGTCTACTCTACTGGTAATGTAAAGGGCGCGTGTATCATTTCATGGGGCATGTATTGCCGGGAGAACAAGTGTGACATCACATGACTGGCAGCGCCGGGTGAGGAGGAGTAGCGGTCGGAGAGTTTACTTTGCCTTCGTGGGAGTGTTGTACTACAGTACGCAAACCACTGAAAGACAAGTTGAAATCAAAGTTAAGGATTTCAACTCGGCGGTGGTCATTTGAGGATATCCGTGCGGATTCCCAACTTTTTTTTCCTCCATTGGTTGCGCCGGACTTTACTTTCTTTGTATGAAGCGACCCTTTAGTGTGACTCGACTGCCCCGAAAAGAATCCATATCTGGTCAAAGTATTCAGCTGTCACAAAGCGGGACCCGTTCGCTATAAATAGCCCTGGATAAGCTGTGGAGGAGGTACGTGCATATGAAATAAGTGCTTGTTCTAGCGGACTAGTCCTTAACAAATATTAAAACTCACTATTTCGCATATAAATAACTTTTGCCATATCCCATGATTTAACCGAGACCAGACCCTAACTGAAGCTTCAAAGTTACCGGCGTTCACTCGAAGTGTGGAAAAGACTGAAAAGTATTGTTTTACTTTTTGTATTTATAATGCGAAGTTATGCATTCTTTGCATTTTCAACTGTCATCGAATCTGTCTATGAATGACAGACATATGTCTGCCTGTATAAATTCCTGACCTATATCTTGTTGATCTATGGCTTTTAAAGTACAATCGAAGTGTACATTTTTTTAAAATAATACTAAAATATTGCAAGCCTGCTACCCAATAACAACAACAACCTTTCACATGATCTTGCTGCCTGGCCTGCTTTATATCAACTCCAGAAATTGATAGGGACAATTACAAGCATTCTAAACATTAACTTATCTCCCCACTCCACTTTTGTCTTTCCTAATATAGTATAACATTGTTTGCAGTTAACATAACAAATGTTATTATATTGGATCAAATGGAAACGTTGGAGAACATTGTGAAAAGATTGTCGATTTAGGCATTTTCCGACAGATTTTGGTTTTAGGCCTAGATCAGCAACAAGTGTTCAGCTCTTGAATGTCACTTGTATTAGCCTAATGTCTTACAATTTGTGCTGTATGTGTAAGTAAGTACTAAGTAAGTAGTACTTATAGTATGTGGTTGTCTTACCTAGCTACCTTAAGATGAATGCTCTAATTAAGTCGCTTTGGATAAGAACCTCTGCTAAATGACTTAAATGTAATGTAGTACGATAACCTTGAGCTAGGAAACTACGAGACACCGTCATTATGTTCATAATCATGCATTGTTACAACATTGTTACAGCAGAAACCAGGCCTCTCTATAAATATGTTCCTGTTTCCCAGATGACTGGGAGTGACAGGGGAGCTGTTTTTATCAGCTGTCCCCCATCGGGGTTTAGGAGGCAGGCCAGCCTTTACGCTGCAGTTCGACCCACAAACGTTAAACTCCTCTCTGACCAGCAGGATGCTAGTTTAGTTGTGAAGCCAAGCAACAGATATAGTACTGGGGTGTATTCATTACGCCGATTCTGTTGCGAAACGTTTTGCAACAGAAACAGTTTACTCCAAATGGAAATCGTTTTGCAATGAAAACGAGTTTCTATTGGACAAATTCAGGTAGGTCCTTCCCCGTTTTGTTCCGTTTGCTCTGTTTGCTTCTTAAACTGTATACTGTTTCCGTTGCAAGACATAAAGAATACACCCCTGTTGAAAGAAAAGTACTGTAGGCCAATCTCCTTAACGCAGTGGTTCCAAGATGTTTTTGGGTCATGACACATGTCATGATTCCCGCCTAAAGTTAGTTGTTGTTGTTGTTGCAAAGCCAAGTAGACAGTGCTGTCGAAAGTTAAGTACAATGGCAGTTGTTCCCAAATGTTTATTTTGACCCACATGAAGATTGTAGCGTTTTTACGTGACCCATCAAGCCGGTCACAATTTGCTCCCTTCCCCTTGGCCCTAACCCTCTGATGTTTGCAGATCTGAATTGTCTGGGTAGGTATAGGCCTAAGCAATGTAGTGATGAAGCTTCCACTATATAGATTAAACCTTACAGATCTGCAAACATTGAAGGGTAAGGGATGTTTCTAGCCATGCTCTGGGCTTGGGACACAATCCACTAATAGGTCCCGACCCCACCCAGCATTTGGGAAAAAAAGCCTTAAGGTATTTGGCTGAAGTGTTGTTGGACCTGCAAACAGCATTCTTAATGCATTTTTTTCACCAGGCACAAACATCTCTGGACATTCCAGACCGTTAAGCAACACAAGTTAGTTTCTGTGAGTCAAGGACTCACTTTTCGGTGTTTATCCAACACATCACGTTATTGGTGTTTACCAATAGTCTCTAATCTCTAATTTCTTGGATAGATGTGGTGTTTGGATTTTGCTGGTAGGTCTACATCTTATGACTCAGCTAGTAGGTCTAACTGGATGTAAAGTAGGTCTAACGTAGGATCCAGCTGGTTGACCAATCAAACCATATTGACTAAACCTTGTCTCGTTTGATTTTGTCGTCCACATTCTTGCAGACTTCCTTTTGAAAACATTGCTGGGCACTTAGTTGCCTTTTTATTTTCGTTTTTTGGGGAGTTGTTGGGATTCAATCGCGCCGCCATGTACACCTCCTACAAGAAGGAAGTAGTGAACTACAGGGACGTGGATGAAGATGAACTGCTGAAGAAACTCTCAGAGGAAGAGCTACAGAGGCTGGAGGATGAGCTGGAGGAGTTAGATCCTGACGTAAGTCTAAAACTCTGATCGTCTTGGGGGGTGTGTGTGTGTGGTTATGCATACATGGTTATCTGGAGCTAGGAGTTCGATCCTGACGCGAGTCTAAAACGTTTATCTTTTTACAAGCTCAACATAGATGAGAGAAGGTTCGGGAACAGAACAGTGCATTAAATCACGCTATCACGTTAAAAAGTCTAGGACTATAAAAGGATCCTTAAACCAAACATACAAACCTCTATGCAGTAGATCATGGTATAACGCTCAGATATTAAAGTTTACAGGTGTACCAGAGCCCTGGTTAAAAGTAGCACACTATATAGGCATTAGGGTGCCATTTGAGACATGGGGAGAATCTCAATTGCGTCCTCTCTCCTCGCCTCCTTCTCAAAACCCATTGGAGGAAAAGGTCAGAGGGGCGGGACCAATGGCTTTCTCATCCAATGGGTTTTAAGAAGGAGGCGAGGAGCGAGGACGTGAGGAATATGCTATTGAGATTCTCCCACAGACTAAGACTGACAAAGGATACTCAAACCAACGTAGTCATGACTAGATCTTAGCTGGAAGCGTTGTTGGATGATGACGTAGCCTAAGTCTGTCAGATTGATTTCAGATTTCATGTTAATTTTGAAACCTTTGACATTCTTATAGAGCATGAACATATTAACCTATCATATCACGTTCATATCATATATTAGCCTATATATCATATCACTGTATATTAAATTCAAGTAGGTCTAAAGAATACAAGGATCCTCAAACCAACTTCCAAACCAACTTCCGAAACCATCTTCCAAAACCAACTTCCCAGTGAAGGTCGAGAAAAACAGCAATTTCTCAGAGTGTAGACCTCATCTGTTATTTCTAATATAATATATGTTAAGTTATAGGCCTATCATATATTTATGATACTGTATAATGCGGCGGTGCTTGACCTCATCTGTATCCATAAGCAGTTCATCTGTAGAGGTGTTGGCAGAAGCTGTAATAGGGTTATGATGAATGGCCGACAGCTCATATAAAGTCTGGACGCCTACAATACCAGGAGAGCCATCCCAGGCTTAGATGACTGGGGGAGTGTGTGTGTGTGTGTGTGTGTGTGTGTGTGTGTGCATCTAGTGGTGCTACTCCGTCTTTCCTTGACAATATCATCCTGATCTTCCACAGAGCCATGTTAAAGAGTCAAACTGATATGTCAGGTATAAATACTATGTCTTTAAGTGGTCAGTGCACTGTAGGTGCTGAAAGCTAAGATAAGATTTTAGTCTATCGCTATAATATGGACCTGGTTTGGCATGCTGCGGTCTAAGAATAGCTATCTGGGTCTGGGAACTGCCTTTGTTATTTCTGTTAGTGTTATTTTAACACAGTTTGTGTGTGTGTGTGTGTCCTTTCACTGTTGCGTTCAGCTATACGTCACACTAGGAAGTGTGTTACTATCTCAATGTTTAATATTTCGAGAGTGGGTGAAAATGTAGTATAAACAAGTGCAATCCCACCCATTGCTATCATTATTGGCCAATGACAATCCTTCCCTGTGGTTAGAATACCCTCGTACCTAGAATAAGTGCAACCTATTGTTAGCGTTATCGGCCAATGATAAATCCTTCCTGTCTTTAGAATGCCCTGTTGCCGGCCGGGATGAGGCAGAAGGATCAGACCAAGAAGGCTCCGACCGGAACCTTCCAGAGAGAGAACCTGGTAGCCCACCTGGAGAAGCAGGCCAAGGAACACCCTGACAAGGAGGACCTGGTTCCGTTCACTGGAGAGAAGAGAGGTATGACCGCAGGCCCCAGCAGGATAGAATACCACTATAGGCCTGTGCTTCACTGGAGAGAAGAGACGGACCCAGTTAGATCTGATCTGAGCACTGCCATAGCGCTGTGCCGACCCCCAACCAGGGTTGGGGTCAATTCTATTTCAATTCAGTCAAGGAAGTTATCTGAAATGTCATGCTTACTCATTGAGAAGTGTGGTAGGGGCCCAGTTCCATTTTGGTTCATACTCCAGATAGGTGTAACCAATATGGCATAATCTCCATTTGTGGGGTGAAGCCATCCCCCTATTGTTGACATGTAATCCTGTCAGATCTATGAACACAGAAGGGATAGGAGCTAGCTTGGCTAGGGGAAGTGGCTTGAGGCCAACATGGACCGTGGCCAGGGACATACAAGCAGTGATAATAACCTTGTGAGGTGAACCCTACTGTCAGCAGGCCAAGATACTAATATTTTCAGAACATTACAGCCATGTAAATAAAGGCCTAATGTCCTACATCCATCAGGACCAATCAGTGGTCTCAGACAACATCTAGTTCCAGGAAACTGGACCCAGTCGCAACCCAGTTTGTATGCTGGTTCATCTGTTCTTGCATATATCTGGACATATCGAGCTACGAAACTGCCTACCTACCTACCTCAGACAGTCTGGTTCTGGGAAACTGGGCCTGCCACAACTGAGTCCTCTAGTTCGTCCTTCCTTATATCTGGACATATCCAGGTAGAAATCAGGGCCTGGTGCCAGCTGACTCATCCCAGATCCACTCAGGTGTAGATGTAGCCTGCTGGGTATCAGCCTGTCTCTCAGTGTACAGTCTGGGGGGATCCGCTTTAGCGAGGTAAGGTCCGGAAACCCTAATCTTGATCACATAAGAAGTATTATTTGGGATGCAAGATGATTTGTAGATCACTGATTCTGTGCAGTCCGACTGCAATGTAGCCGATCTCAAACACTCAAGCAAGCACTGTGTCTCAGCCAAGCCTGATAGGTGACAAGTACTGACCAACCACAGAGACGAACATCCTGCTACATCCTGGCACCCAGCAGCTAGCTTGAAGGTGAGGTGACTTTCCAGCTGGAAGTTGGAACGGCTCCATTGGTTCCATTGTTTCCACAGACCCCAGAACAGATAATCCAGGCTAGAGTCAAGGCCAGCAGGACGGACGCTGCTGTAGCTGATCCTGGACCTGTGACTGATATGAATAAGACCTCAGACCTCTGGGCATGTATTCATAAAGAGTCTCAGAATAGGAGTGCTGATCTAGGATCAGTTTAGCCTTTTAGATCCAAATGAATATGATTACATGGACAGGGAGGAACCTGATCCTAGATCAGCACTAATCTGAGATTCACGATACATATGGCCCCTGATCTAACGGTAGACTGTGGCTACGTCCCAATTATCTTTTCCCAAAGTCTGCACTTGCATACTTCCCATTATGGATTTACTCCCTCCAGCTAATGATTACTTTTAGATCCACGACAGGGAGTGTGCAAGACAAGTGCACAGTCTGCAGACTTTGGGAGAAGGGCACAGCCTGTCACTGCAGCCTTCCTCCCCCTAGTGTTCATTCACATAAACCTGTTCCGGTGTTTTGAGGCTTGGCCGGGGCAGCATGACGTGTGGCACTACATGCCAGACATTTCTGGGTATAACACAAGAAGGTCTTCGCCCCATCTGTCCCAACAGGCTGCCTGGCTTTTTAGAGCTCACTCTGAGTGACAATATGAGAAGCGCACCATGACATATTGTGATATTGCATATCAGCCTTGTATTTCTCCATTATCAGTCGGTGTAACTTAGATGGAAAACAAAATGGACGTTTTCCTCACAGAATGTATGATCATGTTCACTGTATAATGGTAGTTGGCTACTGGTGATTGGGTAATGATCAGTCTATTTTAGGATCGAGGCATTGATGTTTCTGCTTTCCTGGAGTCAAATTACCAATTTAAAAATGCAGTTAGATACGAGCATGTATAGTAGTGGGATGGTAGTAGTAAGAATAGTAGTATTAATAAGTATATCAAATTCAAACAATCAAATGTATTTTATAAAGCCATTTTTTACATCAGCAGATGTCACAAAGTGCTTTACAGAAACCCAGCCTAAAACCCCAAAGAGCAAGCAATGCAGAGGCAGAAGCATAAAAACTCCCTAGAAAGGCAGGAACTAGGAAGAAACCTAGAGAGGAACCAGGCTCCGAGGGGTGGCCAGTCCTCTTCTGGCTGTGCCAGGTGGAGATGAATATATATAGTGTAATGTACTGTAGTAATGATTGTCCACTATCTTCCAGGTAAAGTCTTTATACCTAAGAAAGTGGTGGACCCCATCATGGAGAATGTGACTCTGGAGCCAGAGCTGGAGGAAGCACTGGCCAACGCCAGCGATGCTGAGATCTGCGACATTGCCGGTAGAAAGACATGCACCTGCATGTACACACATACATTTTAGGGGTGTAACGATCCATCTACTACATCGATGTATCGATTTATATTCCTATGATCCAACTACATCGATCTGTGCTCGGCGAGTTGGCCTTTTGGACAACATATATCAATCTAACATCGTTTTAAAATGTAATAAATCGATTGTATCGATACTAGGAAATAACCCATTGGATTTAAGCACGTCAGACTTTATATGGATGTTTTTTCTTAGCACTTTTAATGATAAAGGCTTTAAACATTACTCGATTCAGTCTGCCTATCCGTGACGTCATCGCCCCGCGCCAGCAGCAGCGCAAAGGCGCAAAGACAACAAAACATAGCATGGCGGACGACAGAGGAGAAGCCGACGAGCGAGAAATTATCAAGCCACCATTGCGGTCCTTACAAGAAACAGGAATCTAGGAAACTTCACCTGCACTGTCCAGTATCCAGGTATTTATTTCAGTCACACTGGTTGAATTTTTGGCTAAAAGGTTACTGAATCGATTTCAAGTCACTGAATCGTTTCAGATCGTATCGTTCTAAATGAACCAATATCGTCCTTGAATCGTATCGACAACCACGAATCGTGATACAAATCGAATCGTTGTTAAAACGAATCGTTACACCCCTAATACATTTACAGACAGATGGAAACAGATCCCTTTTTTGCCATCTTTTCTGCTATCACCGTTCCTCTTTTATTTTCAGTCTATTCACCTTCAGCGAATACGTTTAAATTCATGCTAACTAAACAGTCACTTTAGAACGATCACTGACACTAAATCAACTTCACTTTTTACTCCTCCATCAGTAACTTCCTCCTTTCCTCCATCAGTAACCTCCACCTTTCCTCTCTAACTCTCCTCTGTCTCGTCTAGTGACCCCACCCTTCATCTCCTTCTCCCTGTTCCCCCATATCCTGCCATGGTCATCACCACCATTACTGCTCCTCACTGCTGTTGGACACCCTGGTTGTCCTCTCTCTGGGCCTTATGACAAGCAGCCGCGGTATTTGCCAGCCCACACACTAGCTAGGGCCGGGACAATTCCAGTACTCGTTAGTATCGTGGCAAGGAAACAAAAAACACGAAGTAAATTGAACTTCTTTAGGAAAACAGCCCTAATGTTGGAAACAAACATCATTATGTTGTCATCCAGAGTCACATTTATTTGTTTTCCAAGCTATAGCACACAATATTTTACATACAGCAGGTTTTTAAAGGACCAAAGAGATTGATCTGCTTCATGTTTTCATTTTTGCCATGGTACTACTGGTACCATATACTGGTATCGTCCCGGCCCAAACACTAGCTGCACATTATCTTAACTGCATTTCTCTCCGCTTCACTAAGTGTTAGTGTCAAGTGGTTTGCTTGCCAGCGTTTGGTTTGGTCCTCCCGGACATTTCCAATGGTTTGTAATTAATCCACAGCCTCCTCATGATGAGTTACCAACTAACTCTTAGACGGCTCGTTCTCCGTTGTTTATCTCGAAGAAAACTAACTGTTCTCACACTCTCTGTCATACTGACAGATAAAAAATTATACGCTGGCTCTTTTCTTGTTGCTTTTATGCTGAACTATTATCTTTTCACTCGCTTTTGTTAATTTGTGCTCGAAGTCATCTAGGGTGGTCTCGAAAGCACATTTTATTTGAGTTTTCCCATCAAACTGGACACAAGATAAAACGGAATATAATAATAATAACACATTTGATTTCAAGCGCTTTTCAAAAACCCAAGGGCGCTGTACAGCAAAAAAGAGCGGGAAAAAAAGCAAAGATAAAACAATTAAAAATGTAAAAGAAAGCTAAAACTGGGATCTTTGCGATAATCAAAAAAAACATATTGACTAGTCAAGCATGGTTACTCCAGTGAGGTCAATTTATAGACACCGTTGTAACTGTGGAAGCAGAGGAAACACAAGCCAGAATAATGTCTGCATTGTGTCAAATCTGCAACAGTGACACTTGCTACTTAAACAATGTATTTAATAATGACTTGAAAACGCTGGCATCGACGCAAGTGTTGTTCTTTTGTATGTCTGGCTATGACATGGATGACTATCTATTGCTGTGTGTGAGATGTTTTGCGAGCCGATAGTTTGGCTTGGATGTTTGCGAGTTTGAACAAGGCAGCTCTCAAGGCCCACTTGTGGGTGTCCTGTCTGCTGTCTTAGCCAAGTAAACATCATATGCTGAACTAAGGAGAGCATTGGCACTCACACCCACGTCAACTCTTCTGTGTTTATCCTTCAGTGTTCACGTCATTTGACACAATGTATACTCTCTCTCTCCCTTCTCCCCTCTCTCTCTCTCTCTCTCTCTGTTCCTCATCTCTCTCTCTCTGTTCCTCCTTTCTCTCTCTCTCTCCCCCCCCTCTCTCTCTCTCTCTCTATCCCCCCCCCCCTCTCTCTCTCTCTCTGTCCCCCCTTCTCTCTCTCTGTTCCTCATCTCTCTCTCTCTGTTTCCCCTCTCTCTCCCTCTGCCCCCCTCTATCTCTCTCCTTTTGTCCATCTCTCCATCTCCTCTCTTCCCTCCCTCCAGCCATTCTGGGAATGCACACTCTGATGAGTAACCAGCAGTACTACGAGGCTTTGGCCAGCAGCAATATAGTCAACAAACAAGGCCTTAACAGTAAGTGTCCCGTGTGTGTGTGTGTCTCAATCCCTCCTGTCAGTGCCAAAGCTCTCGGGCATCGTTTTAACAATGATTCATCTGTTTATCCTTTCATGTATTGTACGTATTAGGGTTTTGTTTTTCAAGTGGATTTGAGTTAAGACTGGCACCAAAGCGTACGTGTTTCAGGCAGTTCAGGGAAGTTAATAATAAAACATGAACGGAACCAACGTCAAAGGTCCGAAGAGAACTGGACAAAATGTTCCTGTTTCAACTGAAGACTTTTACAATCCTCCGTTGCAACATTTCTGACGTTAAATAATATAATTTAAAGATTTGCTGTTTTAGCCAAACAAACTTTTAAGTGCAGCAAATATTTATTAACTTTCAACTTTCAACACCAAAAGTGCATTTGTTTTGCAAATATCAAATAAAAAACAAATCACATTTACATAAGTATTCAGACCCTTTACGCAGTACTTTGTTGAAGCACCTTTGGCAGCAATTACAGCATCGAGACTTCTTGGGTATGATGCTACAAGCTTGGCACACCTGTATTTGGGGAGTTTCTTCCATTCTTCTCTGCAGATCCTCTCAAGCTCTGTCAGGTTGGATGGGGAGCGTCGCTGCACAGCTATTTTCAGGTCTCTCCAGAGATGTTCGATCGGGTTAAAGTCTGGGCTCTGGCTGGTCCACTCAAGGACATTCAGAGACTTGTCCCGAAGTCACTCGTGCATTGTCTTGGCTGTGTGCTTAGGGTCGTTGTCCTGTTGGAAGGTGAACCTTCGCCCCAGTCTGAGGTCCTGAGCGCTCTGGAGCAGGTTTTCATCAAGGATCTCTCTGTACTTTGCTCTGTTTATCTTTCCCTCGATCCTGACTAGTCTCCCAGTCCCAGCCACTGAAAAATATCCCCACAACATGATGCTGCCACCACCGTGCTTCACCGTAGGGATTGTGCCAGGTGTTTTCCAGACGCTTGGCATTCAGGCCAAAGAGTTCAATCTTGGTTTCATCAGACCAGATAATCTTGTTTCTCATGGTCTGAGAGTCCTTTAGGTGCCTTTTGGTAAACTCCAAGCAGGCTGTCATGTTCCTTTTACTGAGGAGTGGCTTCCGTCTGGCCACTCTACCATAAAGGCCTGATTGGTGGAGTGCTGCAGAGATGGTTGTCCTTCTGGAAGGTTCTCCCATCTCCACAGAGGAACTCTGGAGCTCTGTCAGAGTGACTATCAGGTTCTTAGTCACCTCCCTGACCAAGGACCTTCTCCCCCGATTGCTCAGTTTTGCCAGGCGGCCAGCTCTAGGAAGAGTCTTGGTGGTTCCAAACTTCTTCCATTTAAGAATAATGGAGGCCACTGTGTTCTTGGGGACCTTCAATGCTCCTGACATTTTTTGGTACCCTTCCCCAGATCTGTGCCTCGACACAATCCTGTCTCTGAGCTCTACGGACAATTCCTTCGACCTCATGGCATGGTTTTTGCTCTGACATGCATTGTCCACTGTGGGACCTTATATAGACAAGTGTACGCCTTTCCAAATCATGTCCAATCAATTGAATTTACCACAGGTGGACTCCAATCAAGTGGTAGAAACATCTCAAGGATGATCAATGGAAACAGGATGCACCTGAGCTCAATTTCGAGTCTCATAGCAAATGGTCTGAATACTTATGTAAATAAGGTATATCTGTTTTTATTTGTAATACATTTGCAAAAATGTCTAAAAACCTTTTTTCGCTTTGTCATTATGGGGTATTGTGTGTAGATTGATGAGGATTTTTATTTAATCAATTTTAGAATAAGGCTGTAACGTAACAAAATGTGGAAAAAGTCAAGGGGTCTGAATACTTTCCAAATGCACTGTATGTATTGCTAATAACATATTTTCTGTTGCCGGTGTTATCCAGTGTACTCAGTAAAAGCCTGTGTTTTCCTATAGGTGTTATCTAGTGTACTCAGTATAAACCTGTGTTTTCCTATAGGTGTTATCCAGTGTACTCAGTATAAGCCTGTGTTTTCCTATAGGTGTTATCCAGTGTACTCAGTATAGGTGTTATCCAGTATAGGTGTTATCCGGTGGACTCGGTATAAGCCTGTGTTTTCCTATAGGTGTTATCCAGTGGACTCAGTATAGGTGTTATCCAGTATAGGTGTTATCCGGTGGACTCGGTATAAGCCTGTGTTTTCCTATAGGTGTTATCCAGTGGACTCTGTATAAGCCTGTGTTTTCCTATAGGTGTTATCCAGTGGACTCAGTATAAGCCTGTGTTTTCTTACAGGTGTTATCCAGTGGACTCGGTATAAGCCTGTGTTTTCCTATAGGTGTTATCCAGTGGACTCTGTATAAGCCTGTGTTTTCCTATAGGTGTTATCCAGTGTACTCGGTATAAGCCTGTGTTTTCCTATAGGTGTTATCCAGTGTACTCGGTATAAGCCTGTGTTTTCCTATAGGTGTTATCCAGTGTACTCGGTATAAGCCTGTGTTTTCCTATAGGTGTTATCCAGTGTACTCGGTATAAGCCTGTGTTTTCCTATAGGTGTTATCCAGTGTACTCGGTATAAGCCTGTGTTTTCCTATAGGTGTTATCCAGTGTACTCGGTATAAGCCTGTGTTTTCCTATAGGTGTTATCCAGTGTACTCGGTATAAGCCTGTGTTTTCCTATAGGTGTTATCTAGTGTACTCGGTATAAGCCTGTGTTTTCCTATAGGTGTTATCCAGTGTACTCGGTATAAGCCTGTGTTTTCCTATAGGTGTTATCCAGTGGACTATGTATAAGCCTGTGTTTTCCTATAGGTGTTATCCAGTGTACTCGGTATAAGCCTGTGTTTTCCTAAAGGTGTTATCCAGTGTACTCGGTATAAGCCTGTGTTTTCCTATAGGTGTTATCCAGTGTACTCGGCATAAGCCTGTGTTTTCCTATAGGTGTTATCCAGTGTACTCGGCATAAGCCTGTGTTTTCCTATAGGTGTTATCCAGTGTACTCGGTATAAGCCTGTGTTTTCCTAAAGGTGTTATCCAGTGTACTCGGTATAAGCCTGTGTTTTCCTATAGGTGTTATCCAGTGTACTCGGCATAAGCCTGTGTTTTCCTATAGGTGTTATCCAGTGTACTCGGCATAAGCCTGTGTTTTCCTATAGGTGTTATCCAGTGTACTCGGCATAAGCCTGTGTTTTCCTATAGGTGTTATCCAGTGTACTCGGTATAAGCCTGTTCCTGATGAGCAGCCCAACTCTACGGACGTGGAGGAGACGCTGCTGAGGATGCAGAGGAACGACCCTGACCTGCTGGAGGTCAACCTCAACAACATCAAGGTGCTACATTACATTGATGTACACGCGCACAGTCAGTATAATTGATTGACATGATGTAATTCTGTCCTCCTACCGAGCCACACGGGAACCCCATAAGAGACACACATTTACCCCACTATTCTCAGTCTGACTTCAAGAGGTCAGGGCAAACCTCTACTCTGGAGTCAACATTTGATTTCGGTTATTCTCCAGTCTTTTCAAATGCATTTGTAGTCAGTCCGATTGAAACAGTAGTGTGTGTGTGTAGCTTTATTGATTGAAGTATTGCCTCTTGTGTTCCAGAACATTCCAGTGAAGACACTGAAGGCTTATGCAGACGCCCTAATAGAGAACACTGTAGTGGAACGCTTCAGCATCGTGGGAACCAGGAGTAATGATCCCGTAGCCTTTGTGAGTATTGCTGTTATGTCTGTAACAAATCACCTACCCACATACTGTAACCGTCACATCAGACAATGTGAATGTACACGTCTCCTAGTCTTAATTCGAAGTCATCTGGAAATTCAATAAACAAATGACCTCCCATGGCCTTGATACCTGAGCCTGGGGCCTGGTCAAAAATATATATAGGGAATATGGAGCCATTTCAGACGCAGACATGGCTCTAATTATACCCCATATAAATATACTGTCCCCATTTGCTGTGTCTCTGTGCCTCAGGCCCTGGCAGAGATGCTGAAGGTGAACACCACACTGAAGAGTCTGAACATAGAATCCAACTTCATCACAGGGACGGGTATCCTGGCTCTCATCGCCTCACTGCAGTCCAACACAACCCTGCAGGAACTCAAGATCGACAACCAGGTACAGTAAACTTCTACTGAGAGACAATGGAAAGGAGGCCTGGGTAAGGCCAAAATATCACAAATATTCCGACTTCTAATAATAATTTCTCAAGGATGCTTTAAGATACAAATGTCAAATACATTTATATGTCAACAATCCTTCCTCCAAAGGATCATTCTATTGATTACATTCCGTGAAAATCCCCCCTGGTTTCGTGAGGATTCACCCTATTTTTGCTGTCACAGTACCCAGTCCAACCAGTCACAATAAGACGTCACAAGGAACACTTGAGTCTACTGTTTCAACAGGGTCAGATTGTAAAAAGCTAATAGCATTAAATGAATTCATTGTGGTATGACATTTGTGCTTAGTGCAAACACATAATAGCCCATATTCCTCCCCAGTGCTCAAAACTGGTTGAAATGAGGTCATTGCAACTACCAGGATTCAACCAGTTTTGGCTGCAATCTGGTTAATCAGGTTGTTGAAATGACCTCATTTCAACCAGTTTTGCCCACACTGGGCTATGTCTTGCCAGTTAAGGATTTTTCCTAACATAATCTGTGCTGAATCTCTTTGATTCCGTAATGTTTTATATTTATACACATGACTAACAACGTCGTCTTCATTTATTCATTGTGGTTAATCATGGATGAAAATTACCCAGAGGACAAGCTGGTTGAAATGACTCCATTTTACAACCAGAAATGGCATTATTGTAAGCAGTTATTTCAAACAGGACATTGGGAAATCACCTAGGTTCACTGGTTTACATTGGTTTACATGACGTAATGTCTGGTTGTAAATTGGTTTGTAATGGCGTCATTTCAACCAGTTTTACCCGCTGGGTGATTCCTTCTATGTCCAGTTTTTTCCCCTAATTTCAAGCTGCCTATCTGACAGTGCAGACAGGCTCAATCAAACACTCAATTTGTAAGGAAAAAAATACTATTTGAACCCAGGTCTGATTCCCCCTCTCCCCTTCCTCTCCCCCTGCATGTCTGCCTCTAGAGCCAGCCGCTAGGTAACAAGGTGGAGATGGAGATAGCCAGCATGCTGGAGAAGAACACCACGTTGTTGAAGTTTGGCTACCACTTTACCCAGCAGGGCCCCAGGCTGAGGGGCTCCAACGCCATGATGAACAACAACGACCTGGGTGAGATGATGGTTCTGCTAACGCTAATGCTAACAACCTGGCTGAGATGGAGGTTCTGCTAGAGCTAAAGCTAACAACCTGGTTGAGATGGAGGTTCTGCTAGCGCTAATGCTAACAACCTGGCTGAGATGGAGGTTCTGCTAGCGCTAATGCTAACAACCTGGCTGAGATGGAGGTTTGGCTAGCGCTAGCGCTAATGCTAACAACCTGGCTGAGATGGAAGTTCTGTTAGCGCTAATACTAACAACCAGACTGAGATTGAGGTTCAAAGACTAACTCACTCCCTCACTCGAGATTAAAATCTCTCTTTTATACTCACTGTTTCTCTCCCATCCATACTCACAATCTTAGAGATGGTCATTAATTCATTCAATCAATCACCGACCCACCCACTCACTCCATTTTCCAAAACAACGTTGAACTAATAAAACCTGTTAGAGAAGGTGCAGGGCATGCATCAGATGGAACTCTAGACCCAGTAGTAGCCTATTGTAAACCATCTTAATTCACCATCACTGTTTTACGTATCTAAATAATGGGAGGAGCTAAGCCAATCACAACACTCGGCTGTTTAGATCCCTTCCTGGAAGATGACATCACTAGAACTAAAGTGGTGTTCCAGTGAAACGCTCCCAGACTTCCCAATGTGATCCCTCACAACAGCTGAGACACCACTAGAGACATGGGCTGCGTCCCAAATGGCACCCTATTCTATTTATAGTTCACTAACCCATACAGTAAGGCTCTGGTAAAAAGTAGTGCACTATATAGGGAATAGGGTGCCATTTGGGATGCACCCTCAAATCGGTCTATTCAGGGACGTGTGGTGTTGCCTGGCTACCCAGACTCCTTGCTCCGGCCAAACGCTACGCCACTCCACGCTCCCGGGCGATCGTATCTTCTCCACAATGAGTCTGTATCTGAGTACCTCCCTGACCCGTCACCGAATGCGAGCACATTCGGGGCCGTCTGATTGGTCCAGAAACCGATGGGTTGGGCCAGAGCCAGAACACACGTGGATAAAGCGGCGGTTTGAAAATGTGTAATTGGCTTTGATAATCTGATTTGCTAGAGATGATCCAATCGATGATCCAATTGATGATGACTTTGTTTAGTACAACGCCCCTCGTGCCCCTTGTCACCACATATGACTTCAATGATGACAGTCTCAGACTGAAGTATGTAGCGAACGACAGAGCAGCGGAATAATTTAGTGTGAGTCATCGGGCTACTTATTTTGGGTCCAAAACACATGATCAAAGACATGTCAGGTCTTGTACAAAGTCTGTAAAAAATAAAAGAAATTATGTTGTGGTAATCTCTTGGAATTAAATAATTGACCTAGTTTGCACACAAACATCAATGTGTCATCGTGTTGTTTTACATAACGATGACATTTCTCTTGAACACAGCATGGTGCCAGTTCTATCTTCTCGGTGACTCTTCCGCAAAATATGTGCATGAGCCACTCTCGTCTTGGTTGACGTCTATTTAATCATAATATTTTTCCTCTTCTAGAGTGAGTGAAAGAGGACGTATGTGAGCTCACTGTGTGTGTGTGCTTCACTCATAGTGCTCATGTGTGTGTGTGTGTATGCCAATGTTTGTTTGTTTATGTGTTTACCACTGTTGTGTTGCAGCTCGGGTAATCCGATCTGATCATCACTCGGACGGTTCCTTTACCCTCACTTTGTCCGTGCCGGAACTGGAGAGGGCATTTGGTAAAAAGTTCAAGCCAAAACTCACCAAGCCCAAGACCAAGAAAGTAAAGACAGCCATTGTATCCTCTTCCTCGTCCAACCTCGTCAACCTTCTCCTGCTTCTTTTCCTTGAGTTAGTCCCACGGCTCCCTGCGTTGTGCCTTCCATTCCTCCTCATCTCTCGTCATCTCTTCTCTTCCCAACAGTGGCAGATCTGGCAATCTTTCTTCAGTAACTCTTGAGTTCTTAAGTGGGTCTTCACTGTAGGGGACTGCTTGCTTAAGGGCTTTTTCCAGTTAGAGCGAGATGGGAGAAGATAGTGTCTTTGACCTATTTTCTTCTAAACTGCCTCTTTCAAACCTTTGGAACAGGGTTTTTTTTCTGCTTTTTCTTAATCTTTTCCCAAATCTTTCAAACTTCCAAACTGTTTTTCTTACTGCTTCCAATTCTTTCTTCATTGCCATTCCTTTGAGTCAAGTATTTGTTGTGTTTGAATAAAACATGATTTGACAGAAGACACAGAAGGTGCTGATATGTTTTAATTGTTAGTCTAATTTCTCTTGTTTTCTTCTCTGTCTGACCATAGTAAGAAAGAGAAGGCTTGAAGGAGGTCCCATCTTCCCCAAGTGTCGGACAAGCGTGTAGCGCCGCCCGTGCCAGGCGGTAGCACTGCACTGCCCCGCACCGCCCCGTATTCAGCCAAACACCCTCCAACAGATATCCCATCAACCCCTGCTTCCCCAACCCTAACCTCGAACCCCTCCGCCATGACAGAAATGGTTCCATTCAGAATATCAGGGGCTTTCTTGTTCCTACTGTGGTATGGAGTTGATCTACTATTGTACATGTGTTTTTTTCCTTCACAGTTTTCTACTGATATTGGTTTAGATATCTTCAGTAATAATAATATCTGGTAATTGTGACATAGAGAAGCAGCCCACCTATACAGAAAATATTTATTTTGTTGTTAGTATGTTTACTGGAGATGAACTTGTTGTGGTTGAAGATGAAATGGTGTTACACCCATAATGTATATTGTACCACAGGCCATGGGCAGCAGGTAGCCTAACGGTGAAGCGCGTTCGGCCAGTAACCAAAAGGTTGCTGGTTCAAATCCCCGAGCCGACTAGGTGAAAATAAATCTGTCTGTGCCCTTTAGCAAGGCACTTCACCCTAATTGCTCTTGTAAGTCGCTCTGGATAAGAGCATCTGCTAAATGACTAAAATGTAAATGACTTAACTTAGTTGTGACGTTAATACCACATTACGTATTTCAGCATTTCGCAACCACTTAACGTAATGTTTTTCAGTGTGAGGTTCATATAAGATAAGTTGTTAGTCTGCAGCTCGCACTGTCTGTAAGCAAAAGGCACATAATGGTACATAGAAGCTATCTTCAGAGGAATTGTTGCAGAATAAAAACATTTTGAGGTGGAAAGTACTGTAGTATTACTGATCTCTAGTCAGTTTAACTCTTCTCAGTCAAACCTTACACAGAGAGAGTTTGCTACTAAGCGTTTGTTCTAGATCAGTTTTGTGACGAAGTCGATATCTACATAGACTGACCGGGTGAATCCAGGTGAAAGCTATGATCCTTTATTGTTAACACTTGTTAAATCCACTTCAAATCAGTGTAGATGAAGGGGAGGAGACAGGTTAAATAAGGATTTTTAAGCCTTGAGACTATTGAGACATGGATTGTGTATGTGAGCCATTCAGAGGGTGAATGGGCAAGACAAAAGATTTAAGTGCCATTGAACGGGGTATGGTAGTAGGTGCCAGGCGCACCAGTTTGAGTGTGTCAAGAACTGCAATGCTGCTGGGGTTTTCACAC
Source organism: Coregonus lavaretus (assembly GCF_964263955.1). Lineage (NCBI taxonomy): Eukaryota > Metazoa > Chordata > Actinopteri > Salmoniformes > Salmonidae > Coregonus > Coregonus lavaretus. The sequence goes on from NW_028157599.1 coordinate 176,973, forward strand.
TCAACAGTTTCCCGTGTGTATCAAGAATGGTCCACCACCCAAAGGACATCAAGCCAACTTGACACAACTGTGGGAAGTATTGGAGTCAACATTGGCCAGCATCCCTGTGGAACGCTTTCGACACCTTGTAGAGTCCAAGCCCAGATGAATTGAGGCTGTTCTGAGGCAAAAGGCAGTGTAACTCAATATTACGAAGGTGTTCCTAATGTTTTGTACACTCAGTGTATACTTGAAGTTTGTTCACCAGTGTGTTGGTCACTGGTGGACAAACTGATCTAGGACAAGCTCTTAGTGGCTGTCTCTATGAGGGTGGATTGACTGAAACTGATTTGGAATCAGTACTTACACCCGGCAGATGTGATGATGTGTCATCATGGCTAGTTATGATCGATTATGTTAAATTATTACTTTAGTTACACAGTAAAGGGAGTTGCAGCATCCCCCCCCCCTTTCAGTTACACTGGTAGAAATGCTGTTAGTTGAATGTGTCTGCAACCCAAAAGTGTGCAAACTAAGAATTCACTGTAATCACTCTGTAGCCTATCAAAGCCCAAGCATAAAGACAAACGACTTTTCCTGCCTGTTGTAAGATCCTATGAGATGATTCCTTAATGAACACTCCTTCAGGTATTGTTGCTATGTGACCAGGTATCAGATGTGTCATGCACCAGTTGTTTTTGAGGGGAGCACTGATGACTAAATTCAATATCCTATCATAAAATCTGTGTAAAATACACTAGGTATATTATATTGGATGAAGGATGGATGAGGGGGATACGTGCCCCCTCCGATTCAATGGGCATGATGCTACTGATTCGGTATATTACTGTATGGTCAAAAAGGACAACTATGGTGTACAACAACCCATCCCAATATGAACTACTGCTGAATATGACTGTGTTCTCCTCGCCCTAGCCTGGCTGTTGTTCTTTCTCTACAGTATTTGCTTGAGTATTGAGTATGTTTTTTGTTTTCTTTTGTTCATGGATAAATCAGGTTTGAAAGTATTGTGTGCTGTGATATTTTTACTGTTTTTACAATTCTTGGCGTATGCACCAAACCACCTATAACACTGCCCTCTTGGGGAAGGTTGAGAGAACTACGTAATTCCAGTCAGCCAGACCCCCAATGAGACTTGTGCCATGATGGGACCAACCGCTGCAGCCAAAGTAAGAAGCGTTGGTCGGTTGGGGTTGGTGGCTGACTGGATATTTCCTGCTAAGACTACCCAAATATTACTAACTTTTTAAGTTGCGTCCTTTGTCAATATTTATTGTACAATAACCTAACCCTCTCAAAATAATGTGTTTAATTTATCTAAAGAACAAGACATACCTCTCACAACATTGGGGGAAAAAACGTTGTGTATTTGAACCAGTTTTATTAATTCTCAAGCAGAACATACATGATGGTCCTTTATTGCTGATAGCATTCCATTCTGATTACCAACTTATCATTCTTACAACCAACCCACAACCAAGTACAACATAATTATCAAGCATTATTACCCTCTTCGTTTTTTAACAGTTCTTAGGAAATTCAGACTTTGACCAACCTTCTGGCAGTCCAGTGGGAAAACAACAGATTTCCCTTTTTATTCGGGTGATGGAAAAGCTAGCCCTCCAGTCAACACAGATTTTGTAATAGCTTTTTAAATCATGATTAAATCATTATTTTTTAAATAGCAAATCCTGATAGCGTTGTTGTTGAATTCCGGTTTAATGTCGAAGCATAACGTTTTAAGTGGTACTGCTACACCATTGTCATCCTCCCCGTCCTAAAACTGTAAATGAAATTCCTGAACGCATACATTTTATAACCATTATTACATCATACCTTATGATAATATAACCACATTCAAAATCAGAGTTATTGCCATATATTTTTGCGTGACTAAGAGAGGAAAAAAAGGATATTGTACATATTCACAACTTGACTTGACAAATGGCATGCAAAGACATAAGGTACACAGAATTGGAATATAAAATTTAGTTTAGACCTACGCCAAGACCGTTTGGCTACACCGGGCTAGACATGACGACACAGTATGTGGACATATATACGTGGGTGCAAACATTTTCACATAAACCTCATAGACAAAACCAAACATTACCCTAACATCATGATATTATTCTTCAAATTTCCTTTAAAGATAAAATATGGCTTATAGTATTATTCTCTGATGTTTTTGTTTTTAGACAGACGCACGTATGATTATTTTTCATTTATCATTTTTTCCAACCAACCTCAGGCTATTTACAAATAAAACAGGTGAAGCGTGGAATGTTTTTTATTTTAATTTCCGGTGCTAACTCTCTGCTGCAAGGGGCCAGAAAATTAATCTAAAACTCTCACCTAGAAGGATACCGTAACAATCTAATGTAACTCCAACAACGTTGTTGCTCGGCTACTTCTTCAGCATGTCTTGGAGTGGACCAGGGAGGTATTTCATAACCGTGTCCATGATGCTCACCTCTTCCTCATCGTCGTCTCCGCAGCCCTTGGGCACGGACGACTTAGGACGGGTCAGACTGCCCTCTGCAGACTGCTCCATAGCAGCCTGGGCCTCAGCCTCAGCCTCCTCCCTTTTCTTAATTCCGTACTGGAAAAACAACATGATAATAGCATTATAATAACGTTACTATTATAACATTGTGTCAGACTGCCCTCTGGAGAAAACGGATAGTAAAGTAACAACTTTATAATAACATTATCTCAGAAAATACACGTCTTATGAACACCACGTGGTTAGGAGGGAGCTGGGGAGTGATACAGGAATTGTCTCCGTCTTTTTTAATGCCATAATAAAGTAAAGAATAACAAAACATTTAAGCATTAGGTCAGGAAATACAGGAAAGACAGTGGGGGTGGAGTTATTTTTTAATTATGTCCTTCATAATGGCATTAACAATAATATGGCAACAAAAACATTGGGCGCGTGCGAGCGAATCACTTTTGTTAAGTCGCCGATCATCGTTGGTCACCGCCTTTCAAAGTGTGTTGCATTGTGGTTATGAAAATTAACTGACTTGCGACTAGCTGTCGACTGCATGAACTTGACAATCATGTGATCAAAGGCAGTGGCGTGTATTCATGGATGCCAAGGGAAGCCAGGCTTCCCCAAATATTTGACCAATAAAAAAAATACAATTATAAAATAATTGTATTTTGTCTCTCTCTGTGCTTTCATAATTTTCGGTCAATTCGCAAGTAGCTGAATCTCACCGGAGAAATCAACCGAGGGAGGGAAACAGCGCCCCTCTGTGACAGTATGTGTAGCCCATGTATCTGATACTGTCTGGACCAAAAGCATTTGATTGATTGATGCCAGCAAGCATTTGGCCAATTATAAAATAATTAGCCAATCAGCATTGAGCTGAGCTCAACTGTGGGTTGTCCTGGTGCAGCAAAACGCCCCGCAATAGAGGCCAGTTTGGATTTGGCTTCAGACCAATCAAATCACTTCCTTTGCAAAACGTCTGCTTGTGTTGATGTCCTGCGGTAGCTAGCTTGCTAAATCGGCCCTTTCCTAAGCAATGGATGGAGATGGGGATATGAACTTGTGGTTTTGACTTAATTCTCTTTACAGGCCAATGATTATGACGTCAATTCTGATCTAACCATAAATTAATATGTTGTGCCACTGGCCTGAGATGACTGAAGTTCAATATGTAGCCTAGATGTAGCATAGTAGGCTCACGTTAACTAGCTAGCTAACTTAGATGGTTCATTGTTGCCCATGCGAGGAAGTCAGCCTAGCAAGCATTTTAGCTAGGTAGCCTATGACAACTTAAAGTGTACTCTATGACAGAGTCATGGACCCTTTTGCCAACATGAAAGAGAGGAGGATGACATAGGCGTTCAACTAGTCTACATTCAACTAGTCTACATTCAACTAGTCTACATTCAACTAGTCTACATTCAACTAGTCTACAAGAAGGGTGAGTGTAAATATTTGCATTGTGGACTTCACCAGACAGATGTTGCTCTCCGGTTCTGTGATGAAACAAACGTACAGTATGTGTAGTTGAATTTATTCCACCACTGTGTGACTTGTATAATATAATGCCATTTAGCAGACGCTTTTAGCCAAAGCGACTTACAGTCATGTGTGCATACATTTTAAAGTATGGGTGGTCCCGGGGATCGAACCCACTAAACCCACTACCCTGGCATTACAAGCGCCATGCTCTACCAATTGAGCTACAGAGGACCACTTGTCTTTTTGTTGTCACAGCCTTATTGTATATAACGATGGTGTATGAATGAATGGGTTATAGAGCAAACAACGCAATTGTCACAACATCGGTTGTAATATGCCTTTTTTACTGGCTTGGCTTCCTCAGTGATTTTACCCACGCACCGCTACTGATCAAAGGTCATGCAGTTTTTTATAAATTTGCCTTCTCACCAACTGCACCATGCAGCCATCACCTGCATTGTGGGAGGCACTATTTGTCAACCAATCATTAGGGTGTTTTGACATGGCAGCTAAACTCAGCAATAAACGTCCTCTCACTGTCAACTGTGTTTATTTTCAGCAAACTTAACATGTGTAAATATTTGTATGAACATAACAAGATTCAACAACTGAGACATAAACTGAACAAGTTCCACAGACATGTGACTAACATAAATGGAATAATGTGTCCCTGAACAAAGGGGGGGTCAAAATCAAAAGTAACAGTCAGTATCTGGTGTGGCCACCAGCTGCATTAAGTACTGCAGTGCATCTCCTCCTCATGGACTGCACCAGATTTGCCAGTTCTTGCTGTGAGATGTTACCCCACTCTTCCACCAAGGCACCTGCAAGTTCCCTGACATTTCTGGGGGGAATGGCCCTAGCCTTCACCCTCCGATCCAACAGGTCCCAGACGTGCTCAATGGGATTGAGATCCGGGCTCTTCACTGGCCATGGCAGAACACTGACATTCCTGTCTTGCAGGAAATCACGCACAGAACGAGCAGTATGGCTGGTGGCATTGTCATGCTGGAGGGTCTTGTCTGGATGAGCCTGCAGGAAGGGTACCACATGAGGGAGGAGGATGTCTTCCCTGTAACGCACAGCATTGAGATTTCCTGCAATGACAACAAGCTCAGTCCGATGATGCTGTGACACACCACCCCAGACCATGACAGACCCTCCACCTCCAAATCGATCCCGCTCCAGAGTACAGGCCTCGGTGTAACGCTCATTCCTTCGATGATAAACGCGAATCCGACCATCACCCCTAGTGAGACAAAACAGTGAGTGAAGTGAGTGAGCACTTTTTGCCAGTCCTGTCTGGTCCAGCGACGGTGGGTTTGTGCCCATAGGCAACGTTGTTGCCAGTGATGTCTGGTGACCTGCCTTACAACAGGCCTACAAGCCCTCAGTCCAGCCTCTCTCAGCCTATTGCGGACAGTCTGAGCACTGATGGAGGGATTGTGTGTTCCTGGTGTAACTCAGGCAGTTGTTGTTGCCATCCTGTACCTGTCCCGCAGGTGTGATGTTCGGATGTACCGATCCTGTGCAGGTGTTGTTACACGTGGTCTGCCACTGTGAGGACGATCAGCTGTCCGTCCTGTCTCCCTGTAGTGCTGTCTTAGGCGTCTCACAGTACGGACATTGCAATTTATTGCCCCGGCCACATCTGCAGTCCTCATGCCTCCTTGCAGCATGCATAAGGCACGTTCACACAGATGAGCAGGGACCCTGGGCATCTTTCTTTTGTTGTTTT